>NC_056750.1:544150199-544270199 GCF_019279795.1 Protopterus annectens | reverse complement strand
GGTCTCAAATTTTTGGCCCCTCTGAGGTACTGCTTGAGCAGTGGATAAGAGAAGAGGGGAGGTTCTGTGTTATAATGAGCTGAAATGGCTGAGGCATGGATTTTAATGGAGAAAAAAGACAAGCCCTTGTGAAGCATCTCAGTTAAGTACTGTAAAATCTGAGGTAAACTGGGCGCTGCTGTGCTCATCCGTTGAGATTGCTTCCAGGCACAGAATCTTTTCCATTTTTCATAAGATTTTCTAGTGCTAGGCCTCCTTGCCTCTTAAGATGACATCCATCACAGGTTTGCTAAGGGATGGTAAGGGAGAGTTTAAGTAATTAGCCAGGCTGCAAGGTTCAGTGTTGGAAGCTGAGGGTGCAGAATCTGGTTCTCCTGCTGAGACAGCAGGGAAGGAGTCTGAGGCAGGTGCCATGGAGATAACCGTGACACACTGGGCAGGAGGGGGTAACAGTGTTGGCGCGGCCAGTCTGGAGGAATCAAAATCATCCTTGGTTTGTCCTGTTTGACTTTTAGTAGTACTTTGGAGAGCAGAGGCAGTGGGGGGAAGGCATAGACTAATAGTTTTTTTCCAGCTGAAGGACAGAGCATCCACTTTCCAGGCTTGCTTGTGGGGAGTCCTTGTGCAACATTTGTCCGATTGGTAGTTCTGGGGGGAGGCAAACAGGTATATATCTGGGCTCCCCCATTCGCTTGTCAACGTGTTGAAAATCCTTGGTTCCATCTTCCACTCGTGTGGGTCCATGAGGTTTCTGCTTAGTCCGTCTGCCAGTGTATTTAATTTTCCTGGCAGGAATTGAGCTTGTAGGTGCACTTGGTAGCTCAAGGTTGTGTTCCATAATGCCATGGCTAGTCTCCAGAGGGGGTAAGAATGTGTACCCCCCTGCTTATGTACCACATAACCGTGGTGTTGTTTGTCTTTATCATTAGTTGTCCTGGAAGAATGTAGTCCTTGAAGGCTGTCAGAGCATTCTGTACAGCTAACATTTCTTTTTGATCAATATGCAGGTGCATTTGACTTGGGTTCCATTTGCCCTGAATGCACTTCCCTGCCAAGTGAGCCCCCCATGCATAGTCTGATGCATCTGTTGTTAGGATATGGGCGGCAAGGGGTGGTGTGAAAGGTAGTCCCTCATTTTGGTGGCAGGCCTCTGCCCACCAAAGGAACTCTAGGCGTAGGCAAGGTATGATAGGAATCATTGTTTCTAGGCTGTGAGAATTTTGACTCCATAAGCTTTAGATACCATTGTAGTTTCCTCATATGCAGTCTTGCATATGGAATTAGAAGAATGCAGGAGGCCATGAACCCCAAGGCTTGCAGTATATTTCTTGCAGATAGCAGCGTTTTTGTGGCCACTTGTTTGAAGTAGGTTGTCAAATGAATTTGCTTTTCTGACATGAGGTAAGCCATCTGGGAAGTTGTATTCAAGCTTGCTCCCAGGAATGTAATTTGTTGACAGGGTACCAGTTGTGATTTCTTTTCCTTTATGGTGTACCCCAGACAAGTTAGAACCCTTTTTACAAATGCCAGATGATTCAAAAGTATGTCCTGGCTTTCTGCCTGAATTAGACAATTGTCCAGGTATGGTTATATTTGAATACTTCTTTGCCTGCAAAATGCAATAACTGGAGCTAGGCACTTTTGTGAATACCCTGGGCGCAGTACATAAGCTAAAGGGCAGTGCAGAGAACTGATAGTGCATGAAGCCTGCTTTGAAGCATAGGTATCTTCTGCAAGATTCCCCGATTGGGATGTGCAGGTATGCTTCTTTTAAATCTAGTGTTGCCAACCAGACATCTTTGCCTAGCATAGGAAGTAATTGGTGAAGAGTCAGCATCTTGAATTATGGAATCTCCAGAAAGGTGTTTAGAGTAGACAGGTCCAGGAGGACGTCATGATTTGTCTTTTCTGGGTACCAGGAAAAATCTGGAGTAGAAACCTTGTCCCTTTTCCTCTTCTGGTACCAGCTGCACAGCCCCGACTTAAGAGAGAAAGTACTTGTTTTTGAGCCTCTGCCCACTGATTTAGGGGTAGGGCTGGCCACCCACTTGGCGTTGGCAACGTGTGGAAGTGAAATCTGTATCCCTGGGACACTATATTTAAAACCCATTTGTCCTGGGTAATGAATTCCCAACTCTTTGCATGAAGAGCAATCTTTCACCCCCAAAGGGGCAGTCAGAAGATAAGTGCTTTGAAATTTTAAAAGGAAGTCATTGAGACAGTTTACCATAGTGGGGTGTCTTGTTATTCCCACACTTGGAAGTGGAGGCCCCCCACTGCTTAGTTCTGCAAGTCCCCTGGAACTGAAACCTGGGGGTTTTGCTGTGTCTGGGTTTGGCTTGAGAAGACCTGGAAGGGGCTGGAAAGGACCAATTCTTAGAAGGCCAGTGCCTACGAAATCTAGGAGGCTGAACTTGTAAAAACTCTTACAGTTTGCATAGATTTAGCTTCATCTTCCATCTTTTTAAGAACTTCTTCAGCCTTGTTGCCAAACAGGCAGTCCTGATTTAAAGGAGCATCCAACAATGTAGCTTTAACATGATCAGGAAAAGATTGCTCCTTAAGCCAAGCTTGCCTTCTAAGCACAGATCCAGTAACAGCAGCCCTGCAAGAGGCCTCTAAAGAATCAAAACCACATTGCAAAGTGTGTTTTGCAACTTGTTCAGTAGAATGCATTAAATCCTGTAAGTCTTTATTTTCCACACAGTCAGGAATCAACAATTTTCTGTTTAAGCAGTCCAATAACATGATGCTGATATTTTAACATATGAAATTGGCAGTTTAAAGCACTAATTGCCAAAGTTGAAGTATAAACCTTTTTTCCACATCTATCCAGCACCCTGGAGTCTCTATCAGAAGGGATAGGATTTTTAGCAGTAGAAGCCTTAATGCCCTTGGGCCCCTGTGAAATAGTCTCCGGATCTGCAATAGAATTTTTGAAAAGGAACTTGTGGGACTCTGGGACCCTGTAGCATCTGTCAGGTTTACTGGGAGCAGGAGGCAGGGAATCAGGGGCCAAACTGGATTCTGAGAAAGCATCATCAACCATGTCTAGTACCGGAGAAATAGCCAAAGGCCTATGCTAAAGTAGGAGAAGGAAATCCCTAAGCCTCTTTTTTGAATCAGAAAATTCCTGGCTTTCCCAGTGAAAATGCTCCCTTAGAGTATGTAACGTTTCCCCAAAAGAAAAATCCTCAGGAGGGGAAGCAGGGGGAATAGAATCCTCTGCATCAGAATCCTCATAAGTAGGTAAGGACAAAGCCAGGTCATCAGAAGAGTAAAAAAAACAGAATCCTGATCAGAAGATTCATAATCAAGCTCAGCCCTAGGCCTCTTGGGGGGGGGGGGGGGGCTACCCATGAGTTATTAGATCTTCAGCCATTTTTGTCATTTTTTTTTTGCCCACTGATTTAGGGGGTAGATCTGGCCAACCGTTTGGTGTTGGTAAAGTGTGGAAGTGGAATCTGTATCCTTGGGAAACTATATTTAAAACCCATTTGTCCTGGGTAATGAGTTCCCAGTTTGCTGCCTGCAGAGTAATCTTTCCCCCTAAAGGAGCAGTCAGTTGAGAAGGGCTTGGAAGTTTTAAAGTAAAGTCACTGAGACAGTATACCACAGGGGGGAGTCTTGCTACTTCCTGCTTTGGAAGTGGGAGACCACTGCTTAGTCCTGTGCATACATTGGGACTGAAGCCTGGGTGTTCTGCTGGTTCTGGGTTTGGACTGAAAAGGCCTGGAAGAGGCAGGAAAGGACCGATTCTTAGAGGGCCAATGCCTACTAAATCTTGGAGGCTGTACTTGCAGGAAATCTTTAAAAGTTTGCATAGATTTAGCTTTTTCCTCCATCTTTTTAAGTACTACTTCTGCTTTGTTGACAAACAGGCGGTCCTGGTTTAAGGGAGCATCCAGCAATTTAGCTTTAACATGATCTGGCAAAGATTGCTCCTTAAGCCAAGCATGCCTTCTAAAGTACAGATCCAGTGACAGCAGCCCTGCAAGATGCCTCTAGTGAATCAAAACCACATTGCAAAGTATGTTTTCCAACTTGTTCAGCAGAATGCATCAAATCCTGTAAATCTTTATTTTCAGCACAGTCAGGAATCAACATAGTCTTCTGTTTAAGCAATCCAACAACATGCTGCTAATACTTTAACATATGAAACTGGTAGTTTAAGGCCCTAATGGCCAAAATTGCAGAAGTGTATACCTTCTTACCCCATCTATCCAGCACCCTGGAATCTCTATCAGACGGGGTAGGATTTTTGGCAGTAGTAGCCTTAATGCCCCTGGGTTCCTGTGAAATGGTCTCAGGATCCGCAGTATGATTTTTTAAAGAGAAACTTGTGAGAGTCAGGAACCCTGTAATATCTATTTGGTTTTCTGGGAGCAGGAGGTAAGGAGTTAGGGGCCAAGCTAGATTCTGAAAAGGCATCAACAATGTCCAGTACAGGGGGATAGCTAAAGGCCTGTGCTGGGGCAAGAGTAAGAAATCCCAAAGCCTCTTTTTAGAATCACAGTAATCTTGGCTTTCCCAGTGAAAATGCTCCCTAAGAGTATGCAAGGTTTCACCAAAAGAGAAATCCTCTGGAGGGGAAGCAGAGGGAATAGAGTCCTCTGCATCACAATCCTCATAGGTAGATCAGGGTAAATCCTGGTCATCAGAGGAAGCAAAAATTTCAGAATCCTGATCAGAAGAATCATAAGCAAATTCAGTCCTAGGTCTCAGAAGAGAAGGTTGGCTTCCCCTGATTAAAATAATAAGGTCTTCAGCCATTCTTATCATTTGTTTTTTAAGCATAGAGGCCTGACCATGCGGTCTGGGCTTCAGTTTTCTGGGCATGGATCGAGTTTTAGGCCTTGAAGAAGAAGATGGTGCCGGTTTAATCAGTAGGCCTGAATACACCCTCAGAAGCCGGTGCCTGCACAGCGGCTCCGGACCCATCCAAGGTAGAGACATCCTCAGGTTCCACAGTTGAAGCATCTCATGGAATACCGGACTCCGAATGAGTCTCAGTAAAGGCCTGTGAATCTGAAGTAGCAGGTATCGGGGGCTGCGAAAGCGCCTCACTGAGTACCGCTGAACTGATGACTAGCTTAGGAGAAACATCGTCGGCAGCTTTGGACCTAGGCGGTCTGCCTCTGTCTTTATCTATGCGTTTTTTCGGAATGTCGGTAGTTGGGTGGTTTACTGAAGCCATAGCTGGGTAATTGAACAGAGTACCAAAATATTTAGAAGTGTAAATATACAGACGACAAATAGTTAGTTGTTTAAATAAGGCACAAAACTGACAGCGAGGTACGTCGTGGTCAGGGCCTAGGCAAGGAATATAGTACGAATGAAAATCTTTATGAGGTATTTGCTTTCCACAAGAAATACAATTACTGACTTTTACTGACATCGGCTTAGAGCAAGAAAAAGTTTCCCCAACGGGGTACTTAGCTTTAGTTGAAGACTTCGGTTTTGAAACTCTAAAACGAAAATTTCAAGAGTCGGAAGACCGGCACTTGCGAACTGCATCAGCTTCGGGCACCGCACGGCAAGAAAGACTGCTGTAATGGCGTCGGCTGCATGCTTTATACCCCTGACTACCTGACGTAATGGAAGATGAGACAGCAACCAACGCAGGACCCAAGACTTTGATAATCAGGCCAACTGAGGGCTACTGGAAGCAGATAACCCAAATGTGATGACTGCAACAGTCAAACATGAAGAACATCTTTAGGGAGTTCACCTACAAAGAGGTCGACAGAGGGGAAAGTAAGTTATTCTGGGCAAAATTTATTTTTGTAGTGTACCACCACTCGGCACTGAAGTAGAAGGTGCTGATTAAGAGCCAAAAGATACTTTGTCTTATGTTGAGAGTTTTGGCATCAATTTCACAGTCCATAAAGGTTGTCTGTACCAGAGATTCTCTAGGTACCAAAGATTTAGATCCCAACAGAGGATCTTAGTTTCTTAGGTGTCAGCACCGACTGAGAAGTCAGTATGAAACTCCTCTTTTTGGTCTTCTCTAAGGAGCAGGAGGAAGAAGGCAAAGACATATCTGTCTTACTCTTATCATGAGCAGATATAGCCTCTCCAAAGGTGGAAGAACTCAAGCCTTTCAAAATTAACTTACTTGTCCTCTCTACTGAGACTCCGACTAAAGCACTGGCAAATGCTACAACCCCCCTGCAAGTGGACAGGACTCAACCTATAGACATCTAACAAGTGCAAATCAGAGAGGAATCTTGTGGCCAGACTTCTGGCATTTTTTGAAGCCAGAAGGACCCTTAGACTTTTCTGCCATAATAACAAAATAAAGTACACACCACAGTCACATCAAGAGATATACAGATAAAGACTCACTTTTTTATTTAATGAAAGGACAGAAAAAAGCCATGAACAATGATAGTAAGGGAAGATCAAGTGTAGATAGAGGTACACAAAAGTGTATGGAAAGGTGAAAAAACAACTATGAAGGAGTAGAGAAAAAAACAAAAAGAATATAAGGCTATAACACAGTAAAGACGAAGGAAAGATAAAATAGGAATATGAAAAACCTTTTGAAAATTATTATGAAAAGTTTACTTAGCTCAAGAGCTATTGGTGAAGCGTCTGTCTTGAAAAGCGGCAAATGAGATCAGAGGTAGCTGAAAGAGAGGAATTGTGGGTAGAGATGAAGTGCAAGAGGTTTTTGGCTTGCATGACCTGTAGTAAAGTACAGTTTTGTACCTACCATAAATGTAGATGTCCGAACAGGATAGCATCTGCAGTCATAACAAATGGGTTGTCCTGTCGTCAGGCAGCCCTTCGGTCGGCCGGATTCCAAAGTCTGGGTCCGGCTTCGGCTGATGTCGCACTTCACCCGACGTCATCTCTGCTGGTCTTCGGGTATAAAGGCATCAGCCGACGCCATTTTCCTCAGTGTTTCTTGCCCCAGATGCCAGTTGCCCTCTAGGAAAGCTATATTTTGGATAAATGCCAATGTTTCCAAAATAGTAGAAGGCAAACACAAAAAATAAGCATGTATGTACATATATACAAACAAATACACCATAAGAGACTCCCCAGCTAGCTATTAGGAGGGTAAATACCCTAGGAGTACCACAGAGGGGAAGGAGGGTGGGTAATCCTGACTGCAGATGCTATCCTGTTCGGACATCTACATTTATGGTAGGTACAAAACTGTACTATGTCCTTCAAGGATGCATCTGCAGTCATAACAAATGGGTAGAATACCATAGCCAAACTAGGGAGGAGGAAGAAGAATTATGGTGTAGTTAGGATCCCTTGCAATACAGCAGTGGCAAACCCTGCTCGGGATCTAGAGTATAGAGGTAAATTATAATGCTTGGCAAATGTATGCACGGAGGTCCAAGTAGCCGCCTCAATAATGTCCTTGGTTGTCACTCCTCGTAAGAAAGCTGTGGTAGTGGCTGTAGCCCTTGTAGAATGAGGTCTTATGTTCTGTGGAACTGGTTTTCCATGGTAGGAGTAACAGAATCTTATGCAATTTCCTATCCATTTGGAGATTGTCTGTTTGGAAATTGCTTTTCCTTCCCTTCCTGTTGCATAGGCTACTAAAAGCTGGTCAGTTTTTCTGTTACTTTTGGTTCTGTCCAGGTAGTAGCGTAAATGTCTATGTACATCCAAGGTATGCAGCAGCCTTCCCCCCCTGTTCTGTGGATTGGGAAAGAATGTAGGTAGGTGGATTGCCTGGTTTAAAGACACTCTGGATACCACCTTAGGCATAAATGTAGGATTAGTTCTCATGGACACTCTATCTTGATGGAAGATTAGGAAGGGTTGTACTGCCATTAAGGCCTGTAGTTCTGAAACCCTCCTTGCTGAAGTAATTGCCAGTAGGAAAGCAGTTTTCCATGATAGGTGTTGAAGATCTGCTGTTGCTGCTGGTTCAAATGGAGGGAGTGTCAATTTTTCTAGCACAAAGTTCAAGTCCCATGCTGGTAATGGTGGTTTCCTAGGAGGTTTTACATTCTTGATCCCTCTGAGGAATTGCCTGAGTAGAGGATGCGAAAAGACAGGTGGATCAAGCTGTATTCTGCGGAAATAGCTGATGCATGTATCTTGATGGAGGAATAGGACAGGCCCGTATGTAGAAGCTCTGCCAAGTACTCCAGGATGTTAGCAATATCTATGTTCGAGACATCTTTTCCTCTTTCAGTACTCCAAATGACAAACCTTTTCCATTTTCCTGCATAGTTCATTCTTGTTGAAGGTCTGCGGGCTTCAAGGATAATGTCTTTAACCCTTTGGGATAAGTCTGGGTTAGTTGCTGTTATGTGATGTTCCAGGCAGTCAGTTGCAAGGTTTTAGGTTTGGGTGCATGATGTTGTAGTTGTTCTGAGTTAACATCAAAGGCATCAGGGTATTGGCCACATTCTCCCCTGAGACATGCTCCTCAGCAAAGGATACCAGTGTTGTCTTGGCCAATTCGGAGCTATCAGAATTATCCTTGGACGTTCCTCTTTGATTTTCAGTAGTACCTTGTGCATCAAAGGAAGAGGTGGAAATGCATATGCTGTCAGGCCTTTCCAACTGAAGGATAGAGAGTCCACCTTCCATGCTAGTGGGTGGCATGTCCTTGTGCAGAATTTTTTGAGCTGGTGATTGAGTGGGGATGCGAATAGGTTTATTTGTGGCATTCCCCATTTCTTTGTGATGGCCTTGAAGATGTCCGGGTGTAGCATCCATTTGTGAGCATCCGAGGTGGTTCTGCTTAACATGTCTGCTAGGGTGTTTTCTTTTCCCGGCACAAATATTGCCTGTAACTGGATGTTGTAGCTCAGAGCCATATTCCAAAGGTCCAGAGTCATTCTACATAGGGGGTATGAATGAGTGCCTCCCTGTTTGTTGATGTACCACATGACTGTGGTGTTGTCTGTCCTTATCATTAAATGGCCTTCTTTGAGGAATGGTTTGAATTTCTGGATTGCTAGTTTTACTGCCAGCATTTCTTTTTGGTTTATGTGCAGGTGCAGCTGGTCTGGAGTCCACAATCCTTGTATGCACTTGTCCAACATGTGCCCCAGCCTAGGTCTGAGGCGTCCGTTGTGATGGTTTGGTTTGCTTGAAAGTTGTGGAAGGGCAAGCCTGGGTTTGACTGGCATGCTTGAGCCCACCATAGGAACTCTTGTTTCAGGCATGGGATTAGTGGGATTTCCGTTTCTAAGCTGTGCCTGTGTTGAGACCATAAATTCTTTAGGTACCACTGTAGTTTTCTCATATGCAGTCTGGCATGGGGGACCAGGATTATGCGTGATGCCATGAAGCCCAAGGCCTGCAGTACTTTTCTTGCTGTTAGTTTGTGCTGCTTTGTTAATGCCAAGAAGTAAAGAGGGAGTTGTGCTTGTTTTTCTGCAGTTAGGACTGCCATTTGTTTTACTGTGTCCAATTCCGCACCCAAGAATGTTCTTGTCTGGGATGGTATCAGTCTTGACTTTTTTAAATTGACTGTGTATCCCAGGGCTTGTAGTAAGCAAATGACTCTTTGTAAATCTGTTGTCAGCTTGCTTTTGTTGTCCGCTTGTAAGAGGCAGTCGTCCAGGTATGGATAAATTTGGATTCCCTGTAGCCTGCAATGAGCGATTACTGATGCCAGGCATTTTGTGAATACTCTGGGCGCAGTAGATAAGCCAAAGGGCAATGCTGAGAATTGATAATGCTCTGATCCTGCAAGAAATCTGAGGTATCTTCTGCAATTTGGTTGTATGGGGACGTGCAGGTATGCCTCCTTGAGATCTAGAGTTACCAGCCAACACTCCTTGCCCAGCATGGGAAGAAGTTGCTGCAGGGTCAGCATTTTGAATTTTGGTACAATGATGTATGTGTTTAAGACAGACAGGTCGAGAATAGGTCTCCAACTTTTCTCTTTTCTTGGTACTAGGAAGAGTCTGGAGTAGAATCCTTTGCCCTGTTGTGTTATTGGTACTCTTTCCACAGCTCTCATCTTTGTTAATTGAGCTATCTGCTTTAGAGCTTCTGTTTTTTGATTTGGAGGTAGGTTTGGCATTCCTCTTTGCCAATTTTTCGAAAATAAGGCTAACTTTCCGCCTAAAGGTGCTGCTATTTGCTCCCTGGTAGGCGGTGTCAGAGTCAAGTCACTGTGATTGTCCTGTTGCAGTGGCATTGGTTGTGTCTGTGCCTCTCTGGTTATTGCCTTGCCACTGGCGTCCTCTATAGGCACCTCCTCTGGATTGATTTCTGCCTCTAGAGCGTCTATTCCTGCCTCTTTGAGATTTTGAGGAGTCTGGAAAGGACCAATTTTTGGCAGGCCAGTTCCTGCTAAACCTTGGGGGCTGAACCTGTAAGAAATCCTTAACTGTTTGTACAGATTTTGCCTTCTCTTCCATTTTCTTCATTACTTGCTGAGCAGGTGTACCAAATAGACTGGCCTTATCCATAGGAGCATCTAACAGCTTTGCTTTAACATGATCCGGCAAAACTTGTTCCTTCAACCATGCATGCCTTCTTATCACTGTGCCAGTCATGGCTGATCTAAATGAAGCCTCCAGTGCATCATAGCCACATTTTAAAGAATGGTTACTAACCTGCTGAATGTTATTCACCATTTCTAAAACATATTTCTTATCTAAGGAGTCATCAGAGGACAGCTTCTTAGTTAACTGATCAAGCATAAACTCTTCGTATTGGATCATGTGAAACTGACAGTTTAAAGCTCTAGCTGAGAGAGTAGCAGAGGTGTAAACTTTTTCCCCATCTCTCTAAGGACCTGGATTCCCTTTCAGAAGGGAGGGTTTTGCTGAGGTCGAAGCTACTGCCTTAGGCCCCTGGGATATAGTCTCAGGATCTGCAAGTGGGGCCTTGTATAGGTGGTGATGAGTGTCTGGCACCCTGTAAAATCTATCTGGTTTGGCAGGGGCTGGAGGTAAAGTATCAGGAGCAGTGCAAACATCATTAAATGCATCATCCACAACAGGCAGAACTGGAGGTATAGCTAAGGGCCTATGTTGTGGTAAGTGCAGAAAGGTCCTAAGCCTTTTTCTTGAATCTGAGAAATCTTGTCCCTGCCATTGGAATTGTTCTCTCATGGCATGTAAGGTTTCCCCAAAGGAAAATTCCTCTGGTGGAGAGGCAGATGGAATGGATTCTTCAGCATCGGAGTCTTCATAAGTAGAAAAAGGAGCCTCTGGCTGATCTGTAACGTCTGAGTCATCCGAAGAATCATCAGAGGACATTGGCTCGGGGGGCTCTGCTCTAGGTCTCTTTTCTGGAGGCTGAGAGGCCCTGTCTGGGTGAGATTGGGATCCCCTAATTAAGGAGATTAAATCCTCTGCCAGAGTAAGCATTTGTGAACTAGAAGTGGGCCTATGTGAGGGGGTCTTAACAGGCACTGATTTAACAGTTTTGGCTGCTTTAGCCCTGGCAAAGGCCTTTATAGACATGGCTGCAGGAGGCCTAGCAGCACCACGTGCTGGGGTAGAGACATCCAAAGGGATGGTGTCTGATAATTCACTGGGAACCACAGTAGTAGGCAAAACTTCAGAGGCCGATTCAACTAAGGTAGCAGGAGCCTCAGTAGTAGTCATGGATTCGGCTGAAGATTGACCCGTTTTCTCGGTTTCGGCCGAAACCGAGATACTCGTGGCTTGCTTAACCGTGGTTTCGGCCGAATCCACGGACCACGAGTGTCGGTCTTTTTCTTTGCGTTTTTTAACAATTTGGGTAGTCGGAGGATCCGACGGCATAATGTACGCAAAATCTGAGCCGAAAAACTGTTCAGCAAACTCCGACCGACGTCTAAGCATTCGTCGGTTGAAGGAAGCACAGGCTAAACAGGCTGCTACGTCGTGGTCTGGGCCTAAACAAGGTAGGCAGTAAGAGTGGAAATCTTTATGAGGTATTTGTTTCCCACAAGTTAAACAGTTATTTACTTTTTCTGACATCGGCTGAGGCAAGAAAGAGTCCCCAACGGGGTACTTAGCTTTTTAGAAGACTTCGAAGTAGTATTCGGTAGTAGTAATCTCTGGATCTGACCGACCGGCACTTGCGAACAGCTTCTGCTTTGGGCACCACGCGGCAAGAAAGACTGAGGAAAATGGCGTTGGCTGATGCCTTTATACCCGAAGACCAGCAGAGATGACGTCGGGTGAAGTGCGACATCAGCCGAAGCCAGACCCAGACTTTGGAATCCGGCCGACCGAAGGGCTGCCTGACGACAGGACAACCCATTTGTTATGACTGCAGATGCATCCTTGAAGGACATCAGCGGAGTCACTTCCAATGTTGGCACCGAACCCATATGTCAACGATAAAAAAAAAAAAAGTGACACCATCAGATCTAAATGCAAAGAAGTACATAACAGTATCCTTCGGGAGGTCATCCACACCTGATAATTATCATATTGACAACACACCCCTTTACAGCTGACCCAGCAGTCTAAGACTCATGGACACACAAAGTTAGTATTCTAGCCTTTGACCACCATGTGTCTACAGTAGTGAGAAAATCATTCTAGGTTGCTCAACTTCTAAAGAAAGGCATGGCATCTAGGTCTAATGAAGTCAATGTTCCACTGTATTCAGCATTCATCAGACCTGTCATGGAGCACAATGTCCACTCTGGTATGTCTCTAACCAGGCGTATCCAGCAAATGGCAAGTCCACAGAGTTTCCTCACTTAAAGATTACAAAAAGTGTAAGCAAAATGTCCTATGCAAACTGCCTCAGGGCCCTATCCCTATATGGTCTCCTACAGGCTGTTGAGGGAAGATCTATGCCTGGCATACAGATCATTGTCAGACCCCACTCTGATGAACCTCCCTGCACATCCACAAAATAAACAGTACCAGAATTACTCACTCTAAAGACTTAAACCTTGCCTATGATATAAATAGAAAGCACAGTTGTGTACCTACCATAAATGTAGATGTTCCAAGTGTATTCACTGTTGCAGTCATTACACTTGGGTTATCCTGCTGGCAGGCCACCCGCAGTCGGCCCGAGTTCCAAAGTCTAGGTCCGGCGTTGGTTGCTGTTACCTCTTCCCTGACATCAGTGCGCCAGGGGTATAAAAGATGCAACCGACGCCATTTTCTTCAGTTTTTCTTGCCCAAGATGTCAAGTGCCCCCAGACAGAAAGGCTGAAAAGAATAAATTATGCCAAAAAGCATGTATGTACTAATATAAACATATCCTTCATCTACAAGCAAATACACCACATAAGGTTGTATAGAGTTGAGAAGTACACAGAAGTCCCAGCAAAGAAAAAGGGGGATGGTGGGTGGGTAACCTGGACTGCAACAGTGAATACACTCTAATATCTACATTTATGGTAGGTACACAACTGTACTATGTTCATCGTGTTTCACTGTTGCAGTCATTACACTTGGGTTGAATCCCAAAGCTGAGGTTGGGCAGCTGGGTCTAAACTGGATTTGGAGAGGCTACCAGGCCCTGCGGAACTGCAGTGGCAAAGTCTGCTCTGGATTTGGAGTAGAGAGGTAAGCGGTAGTGCTTGGTGAAAGTGTACACTGAGGTTGCAGCTTCTAAAATGTCTTTGGTTGGTACCCCTCTGAGGAAAGCTGCTGAAGTGGCTGCTGCTCTGGTAGAATGTGGCCTAATGCCCTTAGGCACTGATTTGCCATGTTGTGCATAAGAGAAGCGAATGCAGTGTCCTATCCATTTTGAAATTGTCTGCTTTGTGATGGGCTTTCCTTGTGATCCTGCAGCATAGGCTACAAATAGTTGCTCACTTTTTCTGAAAGCTTTTGTTTTGTCCAAGTAGAATCATAGCTGTCTGTGTATATCCAAAGCGTGCAGAAATCTCTCCCCTTTATTCTGGGGGTTTGGGTAGAAAGTTGGTAAATGAATAGTTTGGTTCACGGCCACAATGGAAACCACTTTTGGCATGAATGTTGGGCTTGTCCTAAGAGAAACCCTGTCCTTGTGAAAAAATGATGAAAGGTTCCACAGCTATTAATGCCTGTAACTCTGAGACTCTTCTTGCTGAAGTTATTGCTAGGAGCACAGCAGTTTTCCATGATAAGAATTTTATATCAGCTGTGTTGGTTGGTTCAAAAGGAGGCAGTGTGAGCTTTTCTAAAACAAAATTGAGATCCCAAGTAGGTATAGGTGCTCTCCTTGGGGGTCTTATGTTTTTTGCCCCTCTGAGGTACTGTCGTAGTAGAGGATGTGAAAAAATAGGAGGTTCCGTATTGTAATGAGCTGAAATGGCAGAGGCATGGATCTTAATTGATGAGAAAGATAGGCCTTTGTCCAGCATCTCAGTTAGGTATTGTAAAATCTGAGGTATATTTGGAACAAGGGGTTCGAGCCCTTGTGCCTGGTTCCAAGCACAAAATCTCTTCCATTTTTCTGCATAAGATTTCCTAGTGCTGGGCCTCCTGGCTTCTAAAATGACATCCATAACAGCTTTAGAGAGAGGTGCAGTCTGAGCGGCTACATTATCTGCCATGCTGCCAGATTTAAGGTTCTGAGTTGACTGTGCAGAATCTGATTGTTTTATTGAGACAAAAGATGAGGAATTTGAGGTAAAGGCCAGGGTGGACCTTGAGACAAGCTCTTTAGGATTGGGTACCAGTGCTGCTGTGGCCAGTCTGGAGCAATCAGGATACTTTTTGGCCTCTCGTCTGACTTTTTGGAGCACCTTGGTAAGAAGAGGCACTGGAGGGAAGGCATACACTGTCAGGGCTTTCCAGCTGAATGATAGAGCATCCACTTTCCATGCTTGAGAGTGATAAGTTCTTGTGCAGAATTTCTGTAGTTGGCAATTGTGAGGGGAGGCAAAAAGATCTATGTCTGTCCCCATTTCCTTGTTATCATGCTGAACACCTGTGGATTTAGTTTCCATTCATGAGGATCCATGAGATTTCTGCTTAGTTCGTCTGCCAGTGTATTTTTTGTTCCTGGCAGGAATTGTGCCTGCAGATGTACTTCATAGGGCAGTGCTCTGTTCCACAAAGTCATGCCTTGTCTGCATAGGGGGTAGGAAATTTTTTTGAGAAAAGTGCTAGCTTTCCTCCTAGGGGTGCTACCAAAAGGTAAGTGCTTGGCATCTGTAGAGGGAAGTCATTGGGACTGTTTCCTATAAGGTTGTGATTTGTCTTCTCCTCCTTTGGGGGCTGAAGCACCCCATTGTTTAGGTCTGTAGGAGCCTTGGGGCTGAGTTCTGCCTCTTGGGCGTCTGTATCTGCCTCTGTGGCCTGTCTGACACCGGAAAGGACCAATTTTTTGAAGGCCAGTTTCTGCTAAACCTAGGTGGTTGAACCTGTAAGAAGTTTTTTACGATCTGTATTGATTTTGCTTTATCCTCCATTTTCTTTAACACCTCTTCTGCCTTAACACCAAACAAAGCATCATGCTGTAGTGGAGCATCCAATAATTTTACTTTAACATGTTCAGGTAAACTTTGTTCTTTCAACCAAGCATGCCTTCGAATAACAGAGCCTGTAACTGCGGCTCTACAAGAAGTCTCTAATGAATCAAAACCACACTGTAGATTATGCTTTACCACTTGTTCAGCTGCATGCAATAAATCCTGCATTTCCTCACTGTCAGGACTTTCTGAGTTTGAAACCATTTTCTGTTTTAACAAGGACATGAGGGTACTGTTGATATTTAAGCATGTTGAACTGGCAATTTAAAGCCCTTACAGCTAATGTAGCAGAAGTGTAAAATTTTTCCCCCATCTATCCAGAGCTCTGGAATCCCTATCCTAGGGGACAGGCTTTTAGCAGTGGAAGCCTTAACCCCTTTAGGACCCTGAGAAATTGTTTCTGGATCTGCAGCAGGGTTTTTGTAAAGAAATTTATGAGAGTCAGGGACCCTGTACTACCTGTCTGGCTTGACTGGTGCAGGGGGTAAAGAATCAGGAGACAGACTGGATTCAGAGAAAACATCATCAACAATATCAAGCACAGGGGGGGGAATAGCCAGGGGCCTGTGCTGAGGCAATAAAAGAAAGTTTCTGAGCCTTTTCTTGGATTCTGAATAATCCTGGCTCTCCCAATGGAAATGCTCCCTCATGGTGTGCAGAGTTTCCCCAAAAGAATAATCCTCAGGCGGAGAGGCTGAAGGTATAGACTCTTCCGCATCAGAGTCCTCATAGGGAGGGAGAGAATATCCCTGATCAGAAGAGGAATCACAGGAAATAGAAAGCTGGTCAGAGGAATCATAGTCAGTGTCTTGCCTAGGCCTTTTGTCAGATGGGGGATGGGAACCCCTGATTAAAGTAATTTAGGTCTTTGGCCATTTTAAGCATCTGTTTCTTTGGCATGGTTAACTGTTCAGGAGAATGCTGTACTTGTTTCCTTGTCTTTAATGGTGTTTTTGACTTTGCCTTGGCTGCTGAAATGGACTTTATTGTAAGCTGTGAAGGTCTGAAAACACCCTCAGAAGCTGATGCCTGCTCAGCGGCTCCGGACCCATCTGAGGGAATAGTTTCCGTAGGCCCAATACCTTGAGTTTCCACAGGCCTCGGTGTCTCCACGTGGCTGTTGGATACGGCCTGTGGCTCTGAGGTAGCGAGTGTCAGGGGCTGCGAAAGCGCCTCACTAAGAACCGGCGAACAGGCGACTGGCCTAGAAGAGGCTTCGTCATCGGTTTTGGACCTCGGATGCCTGTCCTTTTCTTTGTCTTTGCGTTTTTTATAAGTTCCGGTCGTCGGTTGTTCCGACGGCATTATGTAATTAAACCTTCGGCCAAAATAATGTAAAGCAAAATCAAACAGACGCTTAATAGTGCGTTTGTTGAATCTAGCACAAAAATGACAACTAGTAACATCGTGGTCAGGGACTAGGCAAGGAATACATTAAGAGTGAAAGTCCTTATGAGGCATTTGCTTCTCACAAGGACTACAATTATTAACTTTTACTGATATCGGTCTGGAGCAAGAAAAAAAGTTTCCCAAACAGGGTACTTAGCTTTATTGAAGACTTTGGTTCTGAAACTCAATTTCGAAAATGTCAGGAGTCGGCCGACCGGCACTTGCGAACTGCTTTTGCTTCCGGCACCGCGCGGCAAGAAAGACTGGAGAAAATGGCATTGGTTGCATCTTTTATAACCCTGGCGCACTGATGTCAGGGAAGAGGTGACAGCAACCAACGCCGGACCTAGACTTTGGAACTCGGGCCGACTGCGGTTAGCCTGCCAACAGGATAAACCAAGTGTAATGACTGCAACAGTGAAACACAAACATCCTGCTGGACAGATAGATATGTATCCCAGAGTCTATCCTGTCTAGAACAGGCTCCCCATCCACATGGAGCAGAGTTCCTCCTTAACCAAATTCAAGTGTAAATTGGATGGGGGAAAAGAAATTCATCCCCGACGTAAAATCCATGTCTCTAATGGACACAGGCAACCTGTAAATGGTTCATCTCCCAGGCCCCTGCTTGCAAATGTTTCACCTCCCAAGCACCTGCTTACACTTATCAAGGGTACCAGAACTTGTCAGAGATTTTGGATGCATGGCTAGGCTTAAAAAGGCCCTTGTGGTCACTGGCCTATAACCTATGAACCTATACGATGCTTTCTGTTTACTTACAACAGGGCCAGGAGTGTCATTCATGTTCACGCCATTTAAGGATATGCTCGATACATTGACTTGCATATATCCATTTGCATAGAATCCAAATTCATTTAGAAGAAATTTTGACCGGACATCATCCTATAAAGAAAAAGAAAAAGTTGTATCAGTAAATCAAAGCAATATATTCTTTCTAAAGATCCTACTTCACTGAGTTAGTTTACAACTAGGAACAATTTCACAAACAAAACAAACATGTTAATTTAAGTGTTTAACTGGTTATTAATAGAACTAGTACTCTTGATAGTTTGGTTGTCTTAATTGTAATGTCCCCATACTGTTGGGAATAAACAGTCAAACTGACCATATATAAAAGTAGAACATTTCCGAGCATACAGCTTAACAGAAGATGAATGACCACATTTCCCGTCGATTTATTTTTCCAATACTTTCAAAGCAAATGCATAACCATCTGATTAAATACCTTTAAGAACAACACTGCAAAAACCACATTTAAACATACTGAGTTCAGATGACCAAATTATAATATCCACATTACAATTAACAATCACATTACTTTAGCTTAAGTCAAACAAATACTAGCCATTTTGCTACCTCTGCAGAGGATTACAGCTAAACCAAAGTGTTACATAGCTCACAACACCAGTGTGCCACCCAGTAACAGCCCCTAAGGCAAGACAACGTACCCAACACTTTAGTCAAAGGTGACTCAATAGTCAGGCACACTGATGTCCCACTCACCAAGCTGAACAAGGAGAAAATTACACTCAGCTGCCTACCTTCTGTAGTTCATGTAGCCACATAACGCATGCACTCAAGTCACTCCAAAACAAGTACAAATATGACTCTGTCATTGTCCATGTTAGAGTGAATGATTTGAAAACATACCTCCCTGGACTACATGAAAGGAGACATGGAAGAGCTCTCAGATCATGTGGCCCAGGCAGGTATGACCCTATCCCTGAGTAGCATCCTGCCTTCGCCCAGAATTATATCACAATATAAGGACAAAATGATTGACTTCAACAATTGGCTGACCTTCTGGTGTCATTCAAAGGGATCAGTGTCTCTCTGCCTGGGACGACATGATTGACAGACCACGATGCTTTGCCAGAGATGGTCTGCACCTGTCACCCCTGGGATTCAGGTTACTGGCTAAGGCTCTTGCCACCCCTATAGTGCCTTTTTTAGGCAAAGTTCAAAGGACAAAATCACCACCGTAACAGGTACAAGCATGCAAAATCTGAAGGTAATGCTACTCAATGCTAGAAGTCTAAACCTCAAAATGCACACTCTAGAGGCACTCCTAAAAATGGAAAACATCGATATCTGTACCGTAACTGAGACCTGGTTCAAGGCTCCAGAGACCACCCCTGCAATACCAGGCTCCAACTCTTACCACACTTTTCGGCCACCAAACCAGGATCTAAACACTAAAGGTGGAGGAGGGGTCCATATTCACCAGGGATATTCACACCACCAGGCTAGTTGCCCAACACAATGCTTCTGAAATTCTCTAGGTACAACTAACACTAGGTAAGACTGCAATCCAAATTGTAGCTTGCTGCAGATCCCCCACCATGCCCCAAGATTCTCACTACACCTTTCTAAACATACTGGAAATTATTAAGATACAACCAAACATCCTAATAGTGGGTGATTTCAACTGCCCTGCCATTAACTGGGAAAACTACTCGTGTACAAACACCTTTGCCCAATGGTTCTTGGAATTCATAAATTCCAACACCTTGGATCAACTAATCCATAGTCCCACCAGGGGCTCCAATATCCTAGACCTGGTAATTACCAACATGGGAAATCGACGCTCCAAACCTATGATCACCCCCTCGTTGGTCAGGTCAGAATATAAGCTAATCACCCTTAACATCCACATCCCACCCCCCCCCCTCCCCAGTAAGGAAATCTACATAAAAGGACTTCTCCAAAGCCAACTTCATACTACTCAAGTCAGAAGTGACAAACTTCATGTCACCCATGCATATGGGAACTGAAAGTCTGACTAATGAGTCCTACACTATGGCACTGTACAAGCACATCAACTCATGCACGAATCGTGCAATCCCAAATAAAACCAAGATGCTCTCCTCCAAAAAAAGGAAGCCAATCTGGTGGTCCCCTGCCATAAACAAACTTTACAACAAAAGGAAAGTACAGTTTTGTACCGACCATAAATGTAGATGTTCGTGTGTTCACCCTGCTGCAGTCATCACACTTGGGTTATCCTGTTGTCAGGCGGTCCCGCAGTCGGCCGGAATTCCAAAGTCTTGGTCCGGCATCGGTTGCTATCAACTCTTCCCTGACGTCAGTGCGCCAGGGGTATATATATAATGCAACCAACGCCATTTTATTCAGTTTTTCTTGCCCCAGATGTCAGGTGCCCCCCAAAAAGGTGGTCAGAATTTAGAACCAAATGGAGTAACCTCTGCACAAACACAAAATCCCTTCAACTATAAACAAATACATCAGTAAGGTATAGAAGAGATTTAGCCAGATCTGAGGGGATGGAGGGAGGGTAACCTGGACTGCAGCAGGGTGAACACCCGAACATCTACATTTATGGTAGGTACAAAACTTTACTTTGGTCATCGTGTTACCCTGCTGCAGTCATCACACTTGGGTTGAATCCCAAAGCTAAGGAAGGGGGGGAGGTATCAGAGGGTTAGTGGAGGCTATAAGGCCCTGCAGAACAGCAGTGGTGAAGCCCGCCCTGGTCACAGAGTAAAGAGGCAAGTGGTAGTGTTTGGTAAAGGTGTGTACTGAATTCCAAGTTGCAGCTTCTAAAATCTCCTTGGTTGGAACCCCCCTAAGAAAGGCTGTAGAGGTAGATGTTGCTCTGGTAGAGTGGGACCTAATGTTAGCAGGGACTGGTATCCCATGATGGGTATAGCAGAAACGTATGCAATAACCTATCCATTTAGAAATGGTTTGCTTTGATATAGCCTTCCCTTGAGAATCTGTAGCATAGGATACAAAGAGTTGGTCAGATTTTCTGAAAGCCTTAGTTTTGTCCAAGTAGTATCGAAGTTGCCTATGAATGTCCAAGGAGGTAGAGAGTCTGGGTTGAAACTAGATTCTAAATAAACATCATCCACAATGTCCAAAACTGGTGGGATGGCTAGTGGTCTATAATGGGGGAGTAAAAGAACCTCTCTGAGCCTTTTCTTCAAGTCAGAGTAATCCTGACCTTCCCAGTGAAAACGTTCCCTCATAGTGTGTAAAGTTTCCCCAAAGGAGTAGTCTTCAGAAGGAGAAGCTGAGGGAATAGAGTTCTCAACATCAGAATCTTCATAAGGAGAGAAGGAGTAATCTTGACCTCAGAGGAGTCTGAAGAAATGGACACTTGCTCAGAGGATGCATAATCTTCCTCTTGTCTAGGCCTTTTGTCAGGAGGGGGCTGGGAACCCTGGATTAGAGAAATCAAATCTTCAGCCATTTTTAGCATCTGTTTCTTCGGCATAGGGCCTTGAACAGGAGACTGAAGTGCAGTCCTTTTAGATTTAGTAGGAGTCTTCGACTTAGAAAACGTTTTAATGGTGAGAGTCGTCGGTCTGAAAACGCCTTCAGAAACCGATGGAGTTTCTGCAGCACCGACGTCTTTTGCAGGAATGTCGTCGGATGGGTCTGAACTAAATGGCTGTGTCGGCCTGGTGCATTCCGCCAAAAGTTCCGTAGCAGTCTCGGGTTCCAGATCTGCGGTAGTCAGGGGCTGCGTCGGAGCCTTACTGAGGACCGGAGACCGGATCAGCCGAGGCCTCGGAATCTGGCTTAGGCCTGGGCTGTCAGTCCTTATCCTTGCATTTTTTGTGCACGCCGGTAGTCGGTTGCTCCGACGGCATGGTGTAGTTAAATTTCCTACCGAAGTAGTGTTGTGCAAAATCAAAGAGTCTTTTAATAGTACGCTTAATAAACCTAGCACAAAAACGACAAGTAGTGACGTCGTGGTCTGGGCCTAGGCAAGGTATGCAATAAGAATGAAAATCCTTATGAGGTATTTGCTTCCCACAAGAAATACAATTATTAACTTTTTCTGACCGGTCTGAGGCAAGAAAAGTTTCCCCAACGGGGTACTTAGCTTTATAGAAGACTTCGGTCTGAAATTCGAATTCGAAAATCTCAGGAGTTGGCCGACCGGCACTTGCGAACTGCTTCAGCTTCGGGCACCGCGCGGCAAGAAAGACTGAAGAAAATGGCGTCGGTTGCATTATATATACCCCTGGTGCACTGACATCAGGGAAGAGGCGACAGCAACCGACGTTGGACCAAGACTTTGGAATTCCGGCCGACTGCGGGACCGCCTGACGACAGGATAACCCAAGTGTGATGACTGCAGCAGGGTAACACAATGAACATGAAACTGTTGCAGAAAAGAGGAAATTCCCACAATGCAAAAAATTCCCTTACCAGCCTCAGTAAGAAGCTGAGATCCCTCGTAAAATCCACCAAAGCTAGTTATGAAAATAAAATTGCCAAAGATTCTAAAGACAACCACAAGGCATTCTATAACTATGTCAGTAATCTAAATGGCAATGCCCAGATCTGCTCTGAGCTACAACAGAATGGCATTAAATATACTGATCCCAAGGATATTGTGCCAACTTCACCACCCTCTTACCCCTAAACGGCCCATCTCAACACCGGAAGATTGCCAAATTCCAGTAATAATGGCCACAAAGGTAAAAAACGCACTCTCCAAAGCGAAGAATACATCATCCATGGGACCAGATGACATCCCGGGCAGTGTACTACATGAACTACAGAATGAAATGGCACCTCACCTAAGTGTCATGTTTAATCATACCCTCACCTCAGGCTTCGTGCCCACTGAGTGGCACACAGCTATATTTATCCCACTCCACAAGGGGGAATCCACCTTGGATCCCGGGAACTACTGCCCCATCAGTCTGACGAGCCTTATCTGCAAGGCCATGGACTTATAAACAATATAAACTTATAACAAAATTTGCAGATGACTGCAAACTAGGAGCCATTATTGAATCCCCAAATTATGTGGATATTCTACAAAAGGGCCTTACAGAAACAGATGCTTGGTGCCAAAGCCATAGGCTCAAGCTCAATGCCAAGAAATGTATAGTTATCCCCTTTGGGAAAAAAACATGTACCTGTGAATTACCACATAGGTGGCAGTACACTAAACATCGAAAGTGTGATAAGAGACTTAGGGATACATGTGGACAGTGGTCTCACCTTCAATAACCACATCGCCACAACAGTCAGGAAATCCTATGTGGCACACCTCATCACTAAGGGATTTTCATCCAGAAAAAAGAAGGTCATTGCCCCACTGTACTCATCCCTCATTAGACCCATTATAGAATACAACTCCCCATTTGGTATGTACCTCTCAAGACATCTGCAACAACTGGAAAGACCGCAGAAATACCTTACTAAAAGAATCACAGGCCTAAAGCAGATGCCCTATGCTGACCGCCTTACACTCCAGCTATACTCTGTCGCATATTGTCTACTCAGAGGTGATCTCTGCTTAACTTACAAGGCCATGTCAAACCCAGAGCTGTTGGACATACTACACTTAAAGAAATCCCAATCGCTCAGAGACACACTCTCCAGGGATCTAAACCTTGTCATCACAATAAACAAAACATGCGGGAGGGTTTCCTGACCCAGAGACTCCCCAGACTCTAGAATAGACTGCCCATACATGTCAAGCAGAGCGCCTCCTTGGCCCTCTTCAAAAGGAACCTTGATGATTGACTGGGAGAAAGGAAATTCACCCCGGGATCACGTCAGTCACCCTGCTAGACAGTGGTCCAGGGAAGTAAATAGTGTGGGAAAAAATAGCCAGGGAATTGTTATGGCTAGGCTTGTATAGGCCCTAGGGCCAATAGCCTAGTACCAACCTATGAACCTATCATATTTTTCATCTTATTATTTCTACAAATGTTATTAAGAGTAAGACAGTAGCAGACTGACTTGTAGGTGGAAAGGGGACATCCTTATTCTATTTACTTTAAACAGTAGAGATAACTTAGGAGAAACTCTCACTCTCCCCAGACTCCCTAGATTGTTTTTTTGCATTATTCACTACAGCTACATCTTTAGACTTAAAACACCCAAAACTCCACTTCCCACAGTCAATCACAACATGCATTTAATATGTAATCCTCAAACTACAGGAGCACACATAATACAATTCCCTCTCTACTGCTTCTCTACCAAGCGAATTAAAACATTTGGGGATGTAAGTAGAGATAAGTTGATCCATTATCCATTATACCCTACTACTTGGTATACACTATACATTTAAAAAATGACATTACCTAATGCTCTCCTAGTCACTCTCCTCTACTTTCTAGTTTAACTATAAATGTCACAAAACAGAAATTTCCCTCAACTGCCTATGCACATAAACCTAACAGATCCTCATCTCAACTCTCCTTACACCATTATCCAGCATCTACCACTCATTTACTCTACATCTTTTCAGCTGGACATACATAAAACTGAGCTATCCAACCACCAGGGCACCAATAAAACAAAACCAATAACCTGTATGATTATATGCCCCCCAACACACACACACACACACACACACACACACACACACACACACACACACACACACACACACACACACACACACACACACACACAAATTAATGGAGACATTCACTCAAACCCTATCCCTCATCAACAACCCTATCCTGACCACACCACACGCAATGCCCAGAGTACCAATACACATAAGCATAACCTCAACCTGTTAAATATGAACCTAAAAAGCATGTGTAATAAAATCTAGGACATCCATGAATACCTCACTATCCACTCCCAGATATATTCATTGCCACAGAAACCGAGCTAAAACCAGAAATATATAATCCACACTAACAGGATAAACAAGTGAGCAAGAGGTGCTGCAATTCGCTGTAAAAACTCCCTAAATATAACGTTACTTAAGAGATCCCACATCTTAAGATGCTGATACAATTTTAGCAACACTAACAATTAATAATAGAAAAACAATCTATATTTCAGCTTAATATATTCCACCAAGTAACATAGAAAGACATGCGTCTGGAACATTTCTCCCCAGACCTCCGCTGAAAACTGGCTTCATTCCAAGTCTGACTTTCCTGGTAAACAAATGTTAAATAAAATAAAACAAAAAATCAATACTGCTGATAATCTTCATCATTGGAAATCTCATAATGTCTAATGTGAGACCTAAACATAGAATGGGAAGTTTATAAAACAGTACTACCCTGACAGAAACCATAAATTGATATGGCTTTACTCTGTTTCACCCCTAATAGAATAGACAAAACTCCAGCAGGCAGTCAACCTTTGTCTGAATTTCATGGTGAAAACCAAGTCCAAGTAATTGTAGTTGGAGGTCTACCAGACACCATAAGTGATCACCTACCAATGTATGCCATTAGAAGTTAACAGGCAGGACAAAAATGATATACAAATACAAAATTCAACTTAAGTTCAAGAAAGACACCTTTACTAATAAAACTCTCTCGGTATAACTGAAATATACTACAAAGTATGCCTCTAGACTCTGCAGTCTCAGACTACAATGGCATCTTAAGTCTTCAATGACTTAGTTCCCTGTCCACAATCAGACAGTCAAATCCAACCCTGCACCATGGTTAGCTAAAGAAACAATTCAACTAAATGTTAGAATGTGACAAATAACTGAAAAAAAAGCTATAAACAAGACTTAGAACCCTTACTAAACTCCATATCAAAACTAAACAACCAAACCTAGTCTAACAATCTTCAAAACAAAAACACATGTAAAACTTTTCAGGTCATCCTAAATAGGTTGTTATAACCCTGGCCAAACTACCAATGTTTCCTACACAATCAGTAACTATACTGGATTAATCTCCACCCAGTTGAACTACTATATATATTCCAAACTGTCCTTGGTCAACACTGACCCTGCCACTTCCATCTTTCCTGTCAACAAATCCAAATCCCTTCCATTACTTCAACCTCAACCCCCACCTGCACCTACAGCTACGATAAAAAGTTTCCAATTGAAACCCACCACCTTGGCTGCTGACAAACTCCCATCAGAATATCTAAAAATAGCTGTTAATCCTATTGCTTTCCCCATTTCTGTACTGGTAAACAGGTCCATATCTGAAGGTTTTCCTGCCACTCAGAAAAGTACAGTTTTGTACCTACCATAAATGTAGATGTCCGAACTGGATAGCATCTGCAGTCATAACAAATGGGTTGTCCTGTCGTCAGGCAGCCCTTCGGTCGGCCGGATTCCAAAGTCTGGGTCCGGCTTCGGCTGATGTTGCACTCCACCCGACGTCATCTCTGCTGGTCTTCGGGTATAAAGGCATCAGCCAACGCCATTTTCCTCAGTGTTTCTTGCCCCAGATGCCAATTGCCCTCTTGGAAAGCTAAATTTTGGATAAATGCCAATGTTCCCAAAATAGTAGAAGGCAAACACAAAAAATAAACATGTATGTACATATATACAAACAAATACACCATAAGAGACTCCCCCCCCCCAGCTAGCTATTAGGAGGGTAAATACCCTAGGAGTGCCGCAGAGGGGAAGGAGGGAGGGTAATCCTGACTGCAGATGCTATCCAGTTCGGACATCTACATTTATGGTAGGTACAAAACTGTACTATGTCCTTCATGGATGCATCTGCAGTCATAACAAATGGGTAGAATACCATAGCCAAACTAGGGAGGAGGAATAATAATTATGGTGTAGTCAGGATCCCTTGCAGTACAGCAGTGGCAAACCCTGCTCGGGATCTAGAATATAGAGGTAAATTATAATGCTTGGCAAATGTATGCACGGAGGTCCAAGTAGCCGCCTCAATAATGTCCTTGGTTGCCACTCCTCTTAAGAAAGCTGTGGTAGTGGCTGTAGCCCTTGTAGAATGAGGTCTTATGTTCTGTGGAATTGGTTTTCCATGGTAGGAGTAACAGAATCTTATGCAATTTCCTATCCATTTGGAGATTGTCTGTTTGGAAATTGCTTTTCCTTCTCTTCCTGTTGCATAGGCTACAAAGAGCTGGTCAGTTTTTCTGTTACCTTTGGTTCTGTCCAGGTAGTAGCGTAACTGTCTGTGTACATCCAAGGTATGCATTATTCTTTCACCTCTGTTTTGTGGATTGGGAAAGAAGGTAGGTAGGTGGATTGCCTGGTTTAAAGACACTCTGGATACCACCTTAGGCATAAATGTAGAATTAGTTCTCATGGACACCCTATCTTGATGGAAGATTAGGAAGGGTTGCACTGCCATTAAGGCCTGTAGTTCCGAAATCCTCCTTGCTGAAGTAATAGCCAGTAGGAAAGCAGTTTTCCATGACAGGTGTTGTAGATCTGCTGTTGCTGCTGGTTCAAACGGAGGGAGTGTCAACTTTTCTAGTACAAAATTCAAGTCCCATGCTGGTAATGGTGGTTTCCTAGGAGGTTTTACATTCTTGATCCCTCTGAGAAACTGCCTGAGTAGAGGATGTGAAAAGACAGGAGGATAAAAGCTGTATTCTGCTGAAATAGCTGATGCATGTATCTTGATGGAGGAATAGGACAGGCCTGTATGTAGGAGCTCTGCCAAGTACTCCAGAATGTTAGCAATATCTATGTTCGACACATCTTTTCCTCTTTCAGTACTCCAAATGACGAACCTTTTCCATTTTCCTGCATAGTTCCTTCTTGTTGAAGGTCTGCGGGCTTCAAGGATAATGTCTTTAACCCTTTGTGAAAGGTCTGGGTTAGTTACTGCTATGTGATGTTCCAGGCAGTCAGTTGCAAGGTTTTTAGGTTTGGATGTATGATGTTGTAGTTGTTCTGAGTTAACATCAGAGGCATCAGGGTATTGACCATATTTTCTCGAGACATGCTCCTCAGCAATGGGTACCAGTGTTGTCTTGGCCAGTTCGGAGCTATCAGAATTATCCTTGGACGTTCCTCTTTGATTTTCAGTAGAACCTTGTGCATCAAGGGAAGAGGTGGGAATGCATATGCTGTCAGGCCTTTCCAGCTGAAGGATAGAGAGTCCACCTTCCATGCAAGTGGGTGGAATGTCCTTGTGCAGAATTTTTTGAGCTGGTGATTTTGTGGGGAAGCAAATAAGTCTATTTGTGGCATTCCCCATTCCTTTGTGATGGCCTTGAAGATGTCGGGTGTAGCATCCATTCGTGAGCATCCGATGTGGTTCTGCTTAAGATGTCTGCTAGGGTGTTCTCTTTTCCCGGTACAAATATTGCCTGTAACTGGATGTTGTAGCTGAGAGCCAGATTCCAAAGGTCCAAAGTCATTCTGCATAGGGGGTAAGAATGAGTGCCTCCCTGTTTGTTGATGTACCACATGACTGTGGTGTTGTCTGTCCTTATCATCAAATGGCCTTCTTTGAGGAATGGTCTGAATTTTAGGATTGCCAGTTTTACTGCCAGCATTTCTTTTTGGTTTATGTGCAGGTGCAGCTGGTCCTGAGTCCACAGTCCTTGTACGCATTTGTCCAGCATGTGTGCCCCCCATCCTAGGTCTGAGGCATCCGTTGTGATGGTTTAGGTTGCTCGAAAGTTGTGGAAGGGTAAGCCTGGGTTTGACTGGCATGCCCGAGACCACCATAAGAACTCCTGTTAAGCATGGGATTAGTGGTATTTCTGTTTCTAAGCTGTGCCTGTGTTGAGACCATAAATTCTTTAGGTACCACTGTAACTTTCTCATATGCAGTCTGGCATGTGGGACCAAGATTATGCATGATGCCATGAAGCCCAAGGCCTGCAGAACTTTTCTTGCTGTTAGTTTGTTCTGCTTTGTTAATGCCAAGAAGTAAAGAGGGAGTTCTTTTTGTTTTTCTGCAGTTAGGAATGCCATCTGTTTTACTGTGTCCAATTCCGCGCCCAAGAAAGTTCTTGTCTGGGATGGTATCAGTCTTGACTTTTGAAAATTGACTGTGTATCCCAGGGCTTGTAGCAAGTAAATGACCATTTGTAAATCTGTTGTCAGCTTGCTTTTGTTGTCCGCTTGTAACAGGCAGTCGTCCAGGTATGGATAAATTTGGATTCCCTGTACTCTGCAGTGAGCGATTACTGATGCCAGGCATTTTGTGAATACTCTGGGCAGTAGATAAGCCAAAGGGCAATGCTGAGAATTGATAATGCTCTGATCCTGCAAGAAATCTGAGGTATCTTCTGCAATTTGGTCGAATGGGGACGTGCAGGTAGGACTCCTTGAGATCTAGAGTTACCAGCCAACACTCCTTGCCCAGCATGGGAAGAAGTTGCTGTAGGGTCAGCATTTTGAATTTTGGGACAATGATGTATGTGTTTAAGATGGACAGGTCGAGAATAGGTCTCCAGTGTTTTTCTTTTCTTGGTACTAGGAAGAGTCTGGAGTAGAATCCTTTGCCCTGTTCTGTTATTGGTACCCTTTCCACAGCTCTCATCTTTATTAATTCTGCTGTCTGGTGCAGGGCTTCTATTTTTGATTTGGGGCAGGTTTGGCATTCCTCTTTTTACTGGTAAAGTGTGGAAGTGGAACCGTAGCCTTGGTCTATGGTTTGCAAAATCCACTTGTCTTTTGTAATATAGTGCCAATTTTTCGAGAATAAGGCTAACTTTCCGCCTAATGGTGCTGCTATTTGCTCCCTGGTAGGCGGAGTCAGAGCCAAGTCACTGTGATTGTCTTGTTGCAGTGGCAGTGGTTGCGCCTGTGCCTCGGTTATTGCCTTGCCACTGTCGCCTCTGTAGGCACCTCCTCTGGATTGATTTCTGCCCCTAGAGCGTCCTGTTCCTGCCCCTTTGGGATCTTGTGGAGTCAGGAAAGGACCAATTTTGGCAGGCCAGTTCCTGCTAAACCTTGGGGCTGAACCTGTAGGAAATCTTTAACTGTTTGTACAGATTTTGCCTTCTCTTCCATTTTCTTCATTACCTGCTGGGCAGGTTCCCCAAATAGACTGGCCTTATCCATAGGAGCATCCAATAGCTTAGCTTTAACATGATCCGCAAGACCTGTTCTTTCAACCATGCATGCCTTCTTATCACTGTGCCAGTCATGGCTGATCTAAATGAAGCCTCCAGTGCATCATAGCCACATTTTAAAGAATGGTTACTAACCTGCTGGATGTTATTCACCATTTCTAATACGTATTTCTTATCTAAAGATTCATCAGAGGACAGCTTTTTAATTAACTGATCAAGCATAAACTCTTGGTATTGGATTATGTGAAACTGACAGTTTAAAGCTCTAGCTGAGAGAGTAGCAGAGGTGTAGACTTTTTTCCCCCATCTCTCTAAGGACCTGGATTCCCTTTCAGAGGGAATAGGGTTTTGCTGTGGTCGAGGCTACTGCCTTAGGCCCCTGGGATATAGTTTCGGGTCTGCAAGTGGGGCCTTGTATAGGTGGTGATGAGTGTCTGGCACCCTGTAAAATCTATCTGGTTTGGCAGGGGCTGGAGGTAAAGAATCAGGTGCAGTGCAGACATCATTAAATGCATCGTCCACAACAGATAGGACAGGAGGTATAGCTAAGGGCCTATGTTGTGGTAAGTGCAGAAAAGTCCTAAGCCTTTTTCTTGAATTTGAGAAATCTTGTCCCTGCCATTGGAATTGTTCTCTCATGGCATGTAAGGTTTCCCCAAAGGAGAATTCCTCTGGTGGAGAGGCAGCTGGAATCGATTCTTCAGCATCTGAATCTTCATAATTGGAAAAAGGAGTCTCTGGCTGGTCTGTAATGTCTGAGTCATCCGCAGAATCATCAGAGGACACAGGCTCGGGGGGCTCTGCTCTAGGTCTCTTTTCTGGGGGCTGAGAGGCCCTGTCTGGGTGAGATTGGGATTCCCTAATTAAGGATATTAAATCTTCTGCCAGAGTAAGCATTTGTGAACTAGAAGAGGGCCTGAGTGAGGGTGGTTTAACAGGCACTGATTTAGCTGATTTGGCTGCTTTAGCCCTGGCAAAGGCCTTAATAGACATGGCTGCAGGAGGCCTAGCAGCACCACGTGCTGGAGTAGAGATATCCAAGGGAATGGTGTCTGATAGATCAGTAGGAACCACAGTTGTAGGCAAAATTTCTGAGGCTGATTCAGAAAAGGTAGCAGGCGCCTCAGTAGTAGTCATGGATTCGGCTGAAGATTGACCAGTTTTCTCGGTTTCGGCCGAAACCGAGACACTCGCGGCTTGCTTAACCGTGGTTTCAGCCGAAACCGCGGACCGCGAGTGTCGGTCTTTTTCTTTGCGTTTTTTAACAATTTGGGTAGTCGGAGGATCCGACGGCATAATGTACGCAAAATCTGAGCCGAAAAACTGTTCAGCAAACTCCGACTGGCCTAAGCGATCGACGGTAGAAGGAAGCACAGAGCGAACAGGCTGCTACGTCGTGGTCTGGGCCTAAGCAAGGCAAACAGTAAGAGTGGAAATCTTTATGAGGTATTTGTTTCCCACAAGTTAAACAGTTATTGACTTTTTCTGACATCGGCTGAGGCAAGAAAGAGTCCCCAACGGGGTACTTAGCTTTTAGAAGTCTTCGAAGTAGTATTCGGTAGTAGTAATCTCTGGAGCTGACCGACCGGCACTTGCGAACAGCTTCTGCTTCGGGCGCCACGCGGCAAGAAAGACTGAGGAAAATGGCGTCGGCTGATGCCTTTATACCCGAAGACCAGCAGAGATGACGTCGGGTGGAGTGCGACATCAGCCGAAGCCGGACCCAGACTTTGGAATCCGGCCGACCGAAGGGCTGCCTGACGACAGGACAACCCATTTGTTATGACTGCAGATGCATCCATGAAGGACATCATATATATTACATTACACAAAGGAAGTTACATCAACTGACTAACTATAGACCCAATAGCTATCCTCTCCCCATTTTCAAAAAACCTTGAGAAGTATATACACAGTTCATAAAATACCGCAGCTCCAATAACCTACTTTCCAAAACACAATCATGGTTTCAAACCCCATTACACGACCACTGACCTCCTGCATTTTACTAACACCATAAATCAAGTTTGAAATAATGGCAAACTTATGTCAAGGTTTGTAGACTCTCTAAACTTGCTACTGTTGGACTTCAGTACTCCCTTACATGGTTCCTTAGCCATCTGTCTAAAGAAAAGGAGCAGCCAAAAAGCACCAGTATTACCCATTTCAACCTGTCATCAAAAGGAGTTCCACAAGGCTCAAGCTTTGGACTACTCTCCTCTTTAACATCATTATTAATAAACTTCATATTACCACACAACACCCAAGCACTGTCTAATAATGTCAATAACTAAACATTAATATATGCAACCCCAACTCTCTCAAAGTTAGAGGAATTTACCCCAACTTTTTCTACCTCTACATAAGCCTGGCTAAAAATCTCATGCCTGCTCCGCAACCCTTGCAAAACAACCACCACCAAAAGCAATTTTTCTATTTTTAGTGTTTACTGATGTAACTTCTCGGACTTTTCTTTGGGGAAAATCTCAAATGCGACTACCATATCTTACAAACCATAAAAAAGACTAATCAGAAACCAGGCCCCCTCTACAGAAACAAACACCACCTTACAAACACAGAATGGCAAACAGGATACTCTGTGCATAAAAAGTAGGGCTGAGAGTAAGCTAGTTGAGTCTAACTAACCTACAAATCACTCTTGAATCCACACTAGTTAGCCTCTTGCTATAAAGCTCATCACATAAAAGAACCCACCATGGTCAAACCTTGTGACAAGTTAACTGTCTTGAAGTCAGCAATGTCTTAAAACATTCAATATTAATACGTGCTCACAAGATAAATGCCCCACACTAAAAATACCTTACCTCCTACTCCCCTCAAGAGAGACCTCTGCTCTGCTGCCAAGTTCTTATTAAAAATAACTCCATCTAATAATTCTCCGACAGATTCACTTTACTCCTCCTTCTCAAAACTATGGACCTCCATCTCAGAACACAAACTTACTGACATACTACCGCAATTTATAAAAGCCTGATCAAGCTACATGTGAATAAATCCTGGTCATGCTCTTAAGCAGCACCAGGCTGACTCTACAATATCCCACCACTTCCTCTAGCTACCTCCCTGCAGTACTTACCTAGATAGACCATACGCTATAAAAGTTGAAACTTAAAAATAATTCTGCAATATGACTAGCAAATACACAAATGTTACTGATGACAATACTGAACCACATGTAAACTTCTACACGTAGTAACGCAAGACAAAATTGACAACTATGTCACTGTAAATTATACATGTATATACAGTATCTAGACTGCAATTAGATGGAGGTTTCCTCCCTGGGCCTCTGCTGAAAGCGAGCTTTACCTAGTCAGACTATCGCAGTCAAGGACAAAACAAATAAACATTCAATTTAGGTACAATCATCAACTGAAGCTACGGTGTAAAAATGCAATTTTAGAAAGAGTGCCAGATGACACAGTACTGAGTGGGTAATAAGCAGACTACACAGTGAAACAAACAAAGGGCGTTTAGGGAAAATAATGTACGGTTTTACTAGTACTAGTGATACAATAAGGGGTAATGAATGACAATGGAACTAGCATTGCGTTATGGGAGTGACAATCACAAAAGCAAGGCTGTATTATGAATGGGCAGATTGTTGTCAAAGCTTTGAGTCAATTGTGAGGTCTGGTTAGCTGAGAATTATTAAATGATCAGGGGAAGGATGCAGCAGATTGGGGGGTGCACAGTGGGAATAGGCAAAATGGGTATAGTTGCTTAAAGGAGGTTTTTATGTATGAATGCAAAGTTATGTTTGGTGAAACAAAGACAGTCTGTTTCTTTTGACAGGTGGCATATGAGGGTTCTCCTGAAAGTACAGTTTTGTACCTACCATAAATGTAGATGTCCGATAGGCATGCATCTGCAGTCCTTACAAAGGGTTGTCCTGTCGTCAGGCAGCCCTTCGGTCGGCCGGATTCCAAAGTCTGGGTCTGGCCTCGGCTGGTGTCGCACTTCACCCGACGTCATAGCTGCAGTTCTTCGGGTATAAAGGCATCAGCCGATGCCATTTTCCTCGGTGTTTCTTGCCCCAGATGCCAGGTGCCCTCTAGGAATGCTAAATTTGGATAATGCAAATGGTTCCAAATAGTGGAGAGCAAACAAAAAATAAGCATGTATGTACATATATACAAACAAATACACCATAATAGATTCCCCCAGCTAGCTACAAGATGGGCAAATACCCTAGGAGTACCACAGAGGGGAAGGAGGGTGGGTAATCCTGACTGCAGATGCATGCCTATCGGACATCTACATTTATGGTAGGTACAAAACTGTACTATGTCCTTCAAGGATGCATCTGCAGTCCTTACAAATGGGTAGAATACCATAGCCAAACTGGGGGAGGAGGAGAAATAAGATTATGGTGTAGTTAAGATCCCTTGCAAAACAGCAGTGGCAAAACCTGCTCGGGATCTGGAGTATAAAGGTAAATTATAATGCTTGGCAAATGTATGCACGGAGCTCCAAGTAGAAGCCTCTAAAATGTCTTTGGTAGCCACTCCTCGTAGAAAAGCTGTGGTAGTGGCTGTTGCCCTTGTAGAGTGAGGTCTGACGTTTTCTGGAGTTTTCTTCCCATGGTAAGAGTAACAAAATCTAATGCAATTTCCTATCCACTTAGAGATTGTCTGTTTTGAAATTGCTTTTCCTTCCATCCCTGTTGCATATGCTACCAGTAGCTGGTCAGTTTTTCTATTGCCCTTGGTCCTGTCCAGGTAGTAGCGTAGTTGTCTATGTACATCCAAGGTATGCAACAGTCTTTCTTCCCTGTTCTGTGGGTTGGGGAAGAATGTAGGTAGATGGATAGCTTGATTTAAAGATACCCTGGAGACCACCTTTGGCATAAAAGTAGGATTTGTTCTCATGGACACTCTATCTTGATGGAAGATCAGGAAGGGCTGTACTGCCATTAATGCCTGTAGCTCAGATACCCTTCTTGCTGAAGTGATTGCAAGCAGAAAAGCAGTTTTCCATGATAAGTATTGTAAGTCTGCTGTTGCTGCTGGTTCGAAGGAGGGAGTGTCAACTTTTCTAGTACAAAGTTTAAGTCCCATGCTGGCAATGGTGGTTTCCCAGGTGGTTTTACATTTTTAATTCCTCTCAGAAACTGCCTGAGCAGAGGATGTGAGAAGACGGGAGGATCCAAGTTATATTCTGCTGAAATAGCTGATGCATGAATCTTAATGGAAGAACAGGACAGGCCGTTGTGGAAGAGCTCTGCCAAGTATTCCAGGATGTTGGCTATGTTTACCAGTGACACATTTTCTCCCTTTGCAGTACTCCAAATGTGATATCTTTTCCATTTTGCTGAATAATTTTTTCTTGTTGAGGGTCTGCGAGCCTCCAAGATAATGTCTTTAACCCTTTGAGATAAATCTGGGTTATTTGGTCTTATGCAATGTTCCAGGCAGACAGCTGCAGTGTTTTCAGGTTTGGATGCAGGGTGTTGTAGTTGTTCTGTGTTAACAGTAAGGGAACTACAGGTAGAGTCCATATTTGTTCCCGAGACATGCTCCTCAGTAGTGGGTACCAATGTTGCCTTGGCCAGTCTGGAGCTATCAGGATGATCCTTGGTCGGTCCTCTTTGATTTTCAATAGCACCTTGTGCATCAAAGGAAGTGGTGGGAATGCATATGCTGTCAGGTTTTTCCAAGTGAAAGATAGGGAGTCCACTTTCCAAGCAAGTGGGTGGTACGTCCTTGTGCAGAATTTCTTCAGTTGGTGATTGTGTGGGGATGCAAATAAGTCTATTTCTGGTAGTCCCCACTTTCTTGTAATGGTTTTGAATATGTCCAGATGCAGCATCCATTCGTGGGCATCCGTGGTAGTTCTGCTTAGTATGTCTGCTAGAAGGTTTTCTTTTCCTGGCACAAAAATTGCTTGTAACTGAATGTTGAAGCTCAGGGCCACATTCCAGAGGTCCATTGCCATCCGGCATAGAGGGTACGAATGTGTGCCTCCCTGTTTGTTGATGTACCACATAACTGTGGTGTTGTCTGTCCTTATCAACAGTTGGCCTTGTTGGAGAAATGGTCTGAATGTCTGAATTGCCAGTTTTACTGCCAGCATTTCCTTTTGATTTATGTGTAGGTGCAGCTGGTCTTGAGTCCATAAGCCTTGTATGCATTTGTCCAGCATGTGCGCCCCCCAACCGAGGTCTGAGGCGTCCGTTGTGATGGTCTGTCTTGGTTGAGTGTTGTGGAAGGGCAGTCCTTTGTTTGATTGACAGGCCTGAGCCCACCATTGGAATTCTTGTTTCAGACATGGGATTATTGGAATTTGGGTTTCTAGGCTGTGCTTGTGCTGAGACCATAAATTCCTTAGGTACCACTGTAACTTTCTCATATGCAGTCTGGCATGTGGAACCAATATTATGCAGGATGCCATGAAACCCAAGGCTTGCAGGACTTTTCTTGCTGTTAGCTGGTTCTGCTTTGTTAATGCCAAGAAGTAGAGAGGGAGTTGTTCCTGTTTTTCTACTGTTAGGAATGCCATTTGTTTTGATGTGTCCAGCTCTGCACCCAAAAAGGTTATCCTTTGGGATGGCATCAGCCTTGACTTTTTTATATTGACTGTGTATCCCAGGGCTTGCAGTAGATAAATGACCCTTTTCAAGTCTTCTGTTAGCTTGTTTTTGTTGTCCGCTAGTATCAGGCAGTCGTCCAGGTAAGGGTAGATTTGGATTCCCTGAAGCCTGCAATGAGCAATTACTGATGCCAGGCATTTCGTGAACACTCTGGGCGCAGTAGATAAGCCAAAGGGCAATGCTGAGAATTGATAATGCTCTGATCCTGCAAGAAATCTGAGGCATCTTCTGCAATTTGGTCGTATGGGGACGTGCAGGTATGCCTCCTTGAGATCTGGAGTTACCAGCCAAGACTCCTTGCCCAACATGGGAAGAAGCTGCTGTAGAGTCAGCATTTTGAATTTTGGAACAATGAGGAATGTGTTTAAAGTGGACAGGTCGAGAATAGGTCTCCATTTGTTTTCTTTTCTTGGTACCAGGAAGAGTCTGGAGTAAAATCCCTGTCCTTGCTCCATAGATGGTACCTTTTCTACAGCTCTCATCCTTAGTAAGTGAGTTATTTGTTTTAGAGCTTCTACCTTTTGATTTGGAGGTAGGTTTGGCATTCCTCTCTTCCTTGGTAGAGTATGGAAGTGAAACCTGTAACCTTGGTCTATTGTCTGCAAAATCCACTTGTCTCCTGTGATGAAATGCCAGTTTACTGAAAAAAGGCTAGCTTCCCGCCTAAGGGTGCTTCTAGTTGTTCCCTGGTAGGCGGTGCCAGAGCCAAGTCACTGTGATTGTCCTGTAGTAGTGGTGGTGGCTGTATCTGTGGCTGTACCTCGCTGGTTGTTACCCTGCCACTGGCGTCCCCTGTAGGCACCTCTGGATTGACTTCTGCCTGTTGAGCGCCTATTCCTGCCTCTCTGAGCTCTGGAGGTGTCTGGAAAGGACCAATTCTTGGAGGGCCAATTCCTGCTAAACCTTGGAGGTTGGACCTGTAAGAAATCTTTCACTGTCTGGACAGATTTTTGCCTTCTCTTCCATCTTCTTCAGCACCTGTTGTGCAGGAGAGCCAAACAAATTGATCTTGTCCATGGGAGCATCTAGTAGCTTTGATTTGACAAGGTCTGGTAAGGCCTGCTCTTTTAACCATGCATGTCTTCTGATAACTGTGCCAGTCATGGCTGATCTAAAGGAAGCCTCCAGTGCATCATAGCCGCATTTTAAGGAATGGTTACTGACTTGCTGAATGTTATGTACCATTTCCTGAACAGATTTTTTTGTCTAATGGTTCATCCGAGGACAGCTTTTTGGTTAACTGGTCTAACATAAATTCTTGATACTGGATCATGTGGAATTGACAGTTCAAGGCCCTAGCTGAAAGAGTAGCAGAAGTGTAAACTTTTTTAGCCCATCTCTCTAAGGACCTGGATTCCCTTTCAGAGGGGAGGGGGTTTTTGGCAGAGGTAGCTGCTACAGCCTTAGGTCCCTGGGAGATAGTCTCGGGATCTGCAAAAGGAGCCTTATACAAATGATAATGCGTGTCCGGGACCCTGTAGTACCTATCGGGCTTAGCAGGGGCCGGAGGTAGTGAATCAAAAGCAGTACAAGCATCATTAAATGCATCATCCACAACAGAGAGAACTGGAGGGATGGCTAAAGGCCTATGTTGTGGTAAATGTAGAAAAGTTCTAAGCCCTTTTCTAGAGTCTGAAAAATCCTGGCCCTGCCACTGAAATTGTTCCCTCATAGCATGCAAGATTTCCCCAAAGGAAAATTCCTCAGGCTGAGAGGCAGAAGGAATGGACTCTTCAGCATCAGAGTCTTCATAAGGGGAGAAAGGGCCCTCTGGAGGGTTTGTATTATCTGAATCATCAGAGGAGTCATCTGTAGAATCTGGCTCAGGGGGCTCTGCTCTAGGCCTCTTCTCTGGAGGTGGGTGAGAGGCCCTGTCTGGGTGAGGTTGGGATCCCCGGATCAAAGAAATGAGATCCTCTGCTAGACTAAGCATTTGTGAACTAGAGCTAGGCCTGTGAGAGGGGATCTTAGCAGGCACAGATTTAGTAGATTTAGCTGCTTTAGCCCTGGCAAAGGCCTTAATAGACATGGTTGCAGGTGGCCTAGCAGCTCCACGTGCAGGGGTTGAAATATCCAAGGGAATAGTGTCAGGTAATTCCTGGGAAACTGCAAGAGCAGGTGGGATTTCAGAAGCCGATTCCACCAGGTTGGAAGAGGCCTCGGTAGGAGGTAAGTTTTCAGCTGAAGGAAGAACCGCTCGCTCGGTTTCAGCCGAAACAGAGACACTCTCGGTTGGCTTAACTGCGGTTTCGGCCGAAACCGCGGACCGCGAGTGTCGGTCCTTTTCCTTGCGCTTTTTAGATATTTGCGTAGTCGGAGGATCCGACGGCATAATGTAAGCAAAATCGGAGCCGAAAAACTCCTCAGCAAACTCCGACCGACGTCTAAGCGTCCGTCGATTAAAAGAAGCACAGGCTAGACAAGCTGCTATGTCGTGGTCTGGGCCTAAACAAGATAAGCAGTAAGAGTGGAAATCTTTATGAGGTATTTGTTTCCCACAAGTTAAACAGTTATTCACTTTTTCTGACATCGGCTGAGGCAAGAAAGAGTCCCCAACGGGTACTTAGCTTTTAGAAGTCTTCGTAGTAGTAGAAGTATTCGTAGTAGTAATCTCTGGTTCTGACCGACCGGCACTTGCGAACAGCTTCTGCTTCGGCCACGCGCAAGAAAGACTGAGGAAAATGGCGTCGGCTGATGCCTTTATACCCGAAGAACTGCAGCTATGACGTCGGGTGAAGTGCGACACCAGCCGAGGCCAGACCCAGACTTTGGAATCCGGCCGACCGAAGGGCTGCCTGACAACAGGACAACCCTTTGTAAGGACTGCAGATGCATCCTTGAAGGACATCTGCTTGAAACTAGTCTAGTCTTCTTACATCAGGAATAAACTACCATTCAAGCTGCAATCAGTGTCTCTTTCTACTGATCTTGTGCACCTTCAAAGTAACCCCTTCTATTCATTACATTAAAGTCTGAGCATCTGTGCAGCAGCCTGATTTACCCTTCTCTCTCTTTCTCTCATCACTAGGTGCATGCAAAAGTGAATACTATTTCTTCATATCCTACCCCTTTGTCTGTCTTTTCTGTTTGGTAACTTTTCACCGTTACATTTTCATCACCTCTCCTCAGTCATCAGAACTGGCATAAAACTGCAGTTGCAGCTTTACCAGTGCTCTGTAGAATAGAGAAAATAAGCTGAACATTTCTAATGTCCACTCCTCTAACTACACAGCACATATTTTCTTAATTTTTATTTAAACAACTGCAACCAACAGTTGTCAATTAAAACATGAAGCAGCCAATTCTTGATAAGACAAGGTGAACCATGCAGGAGGACTGCACGCAAATCTAATATTCTGTATGGAGTTAATGTTTAAAAAAAGGGGAAACAATAAAACATACATGAATCTTTGCATGCACCAGTGACATACACAGATAAAGCCCAACACTATTAACAGCCACACCAAGTACAAACAGTGGCTTGGGCATTTGCCTGTACAGGCAAAGAGGAAGGGCATACCCATCATGGGGGAGGGATGGGGACTCCTGCTGGGTACATGATGTTGCTCTAGTGATGACAGGGTCTCAGCTGGAAGGGAGCTGGTGCTGACAATGACGTAAACAAGGCTGCTCAAGCTGGTAACAGTAGCTCTGGTCAGTGCATGTGGGTAGGATGTATGTTTACACAAGTGGATACAAGTGGCTCCTGCAGTGATCCAAGTTCTCACGTGACCATCACGGGTGGGGTTAGACCAAAAATAAACAAAAAGATCTCACTCCTGGGATAACAGCCAGCAACAGAAGAAAACATCCTCATAAATGCTTGAATAACAGTGCCCCCTTGGACAGGGTAGCATCTGATTGAGAGGAGGACTGATGGTCAGTAAGCATGGGGCTGGGGCAAAAGCAAAATAAAATAAACTGCTCGAAGTAACAAATCTACAACAGATGCAGAAGCAAATTATCTAGAACGGTTTACATGAGATGCCATATTCGTATGCAAGAAACAAAAAGTGATCAACATAACTTTGTATGCAAGTTATTGTATACATATATTGTAAGCAATTTTGCCCAATATTTATACTTAGTGTTTAATTTTTAATTCTTATTTTAACTGCATCAATTTCCTTATAGCATACAAAACCTCCCTATATTAAGGAACTCCTTAAAGGGACATTTTATTTATTTTACATTTGTTGACCGTGATAGTCCGACTGGATGCATGTCCATTTTCAGCGGAGGCCCGGGGAGAAAAGCTCCAAGGGTAAGCAGATACAGCATTACATAATACCAGCATTACATATTACAAACAGACTATTTACAGAGATTACATAAGTAAGCAAGTTAAACAAGTTCCACAGGTTACAGTTAATCCTGAGCGCAAGTCAGAATTAAATTAAATTACACAGTAAACTGGTTAGAAGATTTTTTTTTACACATTCTAGAGAGAGTTCACCAAGCTTGATACATTGACAAAGTGATTGATAAGTGACAAATGTTGTTAGGGTCTAGTTTTAAATTGACCTAAGGTGGAAAGTAAGGTAATATCAGCTGGAAGAGAGTTCCAGGATCTACTTACAGAGTTTGCAAAGAGAGAATCACCGGCTGTGTTATTAATTTTGCTAGTCTGAATTAGTAGTTTGTTAGAGGATCGAAGTGGTCTACGATTGTTATAGGGGGTGATAATATTTTTTAAGTGCAGGAGTATTGTCCTGATTATTGAGGATTTTATAGGCCATAAAATCAGTTGGTTATACTGGATTAGGCTGGGTAGTTGGGTAGTTCAAGCAACCCAAGCTGATTGAGACTGATGCAATGATGTGTCCTAAAAGGCAGCCCAGTGGCAAACCTGGCAATGTGGTTGTAGAAAATTGAGAGTTTAAGGACAGTCTTGTTTAAATTCGATAGTAGAGGGGAAGCATACAGAAGGGTTGAAAGAAGGTGAGAGCGAGCTATGGCAATTTTAGCTGGAGGGGTTAGGAAGGCTTTTATTCTGTAAAGTGACCCTAGTTTTTTATTGATGGTTTTGATAGTTTGGTTAACATGTAGGTCAAATTTTAGATTACTGTCTACGATGACACCTAATAGTTTTGTAGAGGGGTCAGGGGAGATTATTGTGCCATCGTTTGATTTTATGGTAAAGGTGAAAGCGGCAGACCTACGTGTTGGTGAAAATAACAGTATTTTAGTTTTTTTGGGATTTAGGATCAGACGATGTTCAGAAAGCCAATTTCCTATCGTATTAAAGGTGGTCTGGGTAGCTGACCATAACTCTACTGGAGATGTGGCTGAGCAAATCGGAGTAGAGTCATCAGCATATTGGCTACAGCTGACTTTTGGGATGACAGTATAAAGGTCGTTAATGAAGATGGAGAACAGCAAGTGCCCTAGTATAGAGCCTTGTGGTACTCCAAGGGTGTTAGGTAGAAGGTTAGAGAGTTTGTTCTGCCAGAGGACAGCCTGCTGTCGACCATTCAGGTAGGATTAAAACCATTGAAGGGCTCTAGTATCTAGACAGAATGTTTGCAGGTTGTGGATTAAAAGTTGGTGATCAACCATATCGAATGCCATGGAAAGATCCAAGAAGAGGGCTGAGGATATATAATTATTGTTGTGATTATGGTTTATGGTGTTGGTAAAGGCTAGGAGGGCTGAAGTAGTGCTGTGATGAGGACGGACGCCATGCTAAGCGTCTGCCATAAGGTGATTCTGGATTAGGTAGTGCATGAGTTGTCTATGAATACATTTTTCCATAATCTTTGCAAGTGGAGAGAGTATAGCTATTGGTCTATAATTGGAGAATTCAGTAGAGCTGCCTCCTTTGTTAAGTGGAATTACATAGGATATTTTCCAGATGGTGGGAATTTTAACTTCTACTATGGTTCGATTGATTAGTATTGAGACTGGGTAAGCAATAGCATGAAATATCCTTTCTCCAATTCTTTATTATAGATGTCCCTGCTTAAAGAGAAGATACACCAGGAAAGAAAAACAGATTTTGGTACACAAATCAGGCATGGGGGGGTATTGAGTAATGCGGAATGCTTAGAAATGTAAAACTTGTCTGACCACAATGCTTAAGTAAATGATCAGATTGTAGACTAGAATTCTGTCAAAATTTCAGTCACAAAACTAAGTGCTGTCGATCTGCTTTTACATCTGTAACAACTACGATTTTCTTTTTTTAAACATTAGTACTTCCTCGGTGGTGCAGCGGTAGCGTTGTTGCCTCACAGCAAGAGGTTCTCCCATTCGATTCTCGGCTGGAGTGCGGGGAGTGCCTTCTGTGTGGAGTCTGCATGTCCTCCCAGCGGGTGGGTGGGCGTTCAAAAGACATGCATAAATGGGTGTGCCTTCATTGAAGGTTGAACGTCGAGCTGGCACCTCGGCGTTCGTGAAAATCTACCGCCAATCATTAGCGGACCGAAGTTCCGCTGTGGCGACCCCTACCTGGGAAAAGCTGAAAGACAACAACAACTTCTATTCTCTGTGATGTTATGGAGGTCCAAGGCAGCAAATTCATGTAAATACTTTCCAAAACAGAGAATGATGTTAAACTTGATGGGATAGTATTTAATCATCACAGCAGTGCATTCTCTGTCCGATTCTGTCATTAACTGAATTTCTAACTATATAAAATTGTCTAATATTTTGGACTATTGACCAGTCACTTAAATGGATACTCAGTTCCCCCCAGGTTTGACTGGCCTAGCCATCTTTGAGAAAGGATGCACAGTCCAAGGTGGTAAATGGCTAGGTGTAATGGTTACAAGACTCGTGGGATAAAATACTATACATCTCTTAAGACTTAATACATGCAATGGCTTTATGGTCAGACAAAAAGCACAAGGTAATATCAGAGTTAGACAATTTTAAAGTTAAGTCATTGGTTATATAAACTGTCCATTTCTGACAGAGTTCGAAAATGTACAAACGATAATGTAGCAGCCTCTTTGAATGCAATATCATCTTTCAGATGAAAGGTCTTTGGTAGAGAAGAATTTCTAGGTTCTGAATTTGAGGAAGCATCTTCAGTGTACAATTAATTCCACCCCCACCCCAAGTAACACTACCTTACATATTAGTGGTCAAAATACTCCATATATTTTTAGTTTTTTTTTCACAACACTTGGGATCCGCTTCATACTGGCTATTGTTACAATTCATTTTCGATCATCAACTTGGAAACATTCCTTTAGGATTTCTGTATATGTACATATTATGTTGGTCATAACTGTTAATTTTTTTCCATAAAACAATTACTTCTCTTTTTTTCTTTTACATTTAAGAGAAGCATGCACCAAAACTAACTATTCTGTAGAATTAATTATGTTAGCATATTTTTCCAGTACATGCGTTTCCTTTAAGGAAATTACTTGAGCTTTAGTTATTTATTTAAAATGTATTCAAACATCACCTTTTACCAACACTAATGAGATAATTTACATTTAGCAAAATAAAGTTCAAGGCACACATTTGTGTGACACATTTTCATTGCATGCTATATCAAATCTATACTCCAATACATATATACTCTCCTTTTACTTTGCAGATTGAAATAAAAAGTTAAATGTACTGCTAAAAGTATAGTTGTGTAAAATCTTACATAACAGTAGATGTCCTTCTGTAAAGAATATTGCACAGGTGAAGAGAAGGTGTATTCTGTCAAGGATAGCTCAGATGTCCAGCCAGTATACCAAAACCTTTAGATTTTATAGGCACTATATGTCAACAAATATGCTCTCCACATAAGGCTTAGGGCATAAAGGTGATGTACGGATGCAAACACTCAAAGTACAGTTGTGTACATTTACTATAAATGTAAATGTGTACATTTACCAGAAATGTAGATGTTACAGTGTATTCACTGTTGCAGTCCTCACATATGGGTTATCCGGCTCCCGGTAGCCCTCAGTCGGCCCGAATACCAGAGTCCATGGTATATGACGTCAGCTGCCACCGGCTGTAAAACTGATGTCAGTAGGTAAAGTTAAGGGGAGGCAGCCGACACCATTTCCTCAGTTTTTCTTGCCTTAACTGTCAGGAACCGCCAAAAGAAGGTTAACCCAGGAATGGTAGCACCCTAGACACATGTCCTACAAAAAATAAAAATCTATAGTCTGTGCCTTAGGAAAAAAGGGGGAATGGAGGGTGGGAAACCAGGACTGCATCAGTGAATACACTAGAACATCTACATTTATGTAAGTATACACAACTGTACTATGTTCTTCACGTTTCACTGTTGCAGTCCTCACAAATGGGTTGATTCCCAAAGCCCAGTAAGAAGACTAAGGGGGGGGGGGGGGATGATCACAGATTAAGGGTTGGTAAGGAGGCCCTACAAAATTGCAGAGGCAAAACCAGCCCTGGATTTAGAAAACAAAGGTAGATTGGAATGCTTTGTGAAAGTATGGGCAGAAGACCAAGTAGCTGCTTCTAGAATGTCCTTAGTAGGCACACCTCTCAGAAAGGGTGCAGAGGTAGAGGCTGCTCTAGTAGAATGGGTCCTAGTAGCCTGAAGGGGAACCTTCCCATGCTGCAGGTAACAAAAGTGAATACAATGAGCAATCCATTTGGAGATGGTTTGCTTTGAAATAGCTTTACCCTGAGCCCCAGGAGCAAAACTAAGCAATAACTGTTCAGATTTTCAAAAGGATTTAGTCCCAAGTAAAATATCTTAGCTGTCTATGCACATCAAGACAGTGCAGAATCATTTCACTTTTATTTTGGGGATTGTTGTAAAATGTAGGCAGGTGAATAGTCTGGTTAAGGGTTAAACTGGAAACAACCTTAGGCAAAAAGGAGGGGTTGGTTCTCAGAGAAACCCGATTCGAGTGAAAAATAATGAAAGGTTTTGCCATTAAGGCTTGCAGCTCAGATACCCTTCTAGCTGAAGAAATAGCTAAAAGGAAAGCAGTCTTCCAGGATAGAAACTTCAAGTCTGCAGAGGCAGCTGGTTCAAAGAGCGGCAGAGTAAGTTTTTCCAGGACAAAATTAAGATCCCAAGCAGGAGTAGGAGCTCTTCTGGGAGGTCTAAGATTACTAGCTCGCCTCAGGAACTGTTTCATCAAGGGGTGAGAAAAAATGTGTTGCTCAAAAGAACGAGCCGAAATTGCTGAAGCGTGAATTTTGATTGAAGAAAAGGAAAGTCCACCATTAAGCAATCCTGCAAGGTAGTCAAGACTGAGTGAAAGAGAAGGAAGATAAGAGTCTTCTCCTTTAGCTAGCATCCAAGAGCAAAATTTTTTCCATTTAACTGCATAGGATTTTCTTGTGCTAGGCCTCCTGGCCTCATGAAGAACTTCAACCACCTGCTGGAAAAGATTTAAAGTATTAGCCAGGCAGTTAAATGCAGAGTTTGAAGATGAGGATGAAAGAACTTCCCCCTCCCTGAACCAACAGATCTGGTACCAGGGGAAGATGCCAAGGCTGAGCATGGGACAGGCTGTGAAGGAGGGGATCCAATGCTGCCTGGGCCAATCTGGAGCTATCAGAATAGCCTTTGGTTTTTCATCCCTTACCTTTAATAGCACTCTGGGAAGAAGAGGCAAAGGAGGGAATGCATAAACGGAGAGATGTGTCCATGGGAAGGAAAACGCATCCACCCTCCAAGCTTTGTTGTGAAACTCCCTGGTGCAGAAGGTTGGAAGAAGATGATTGGTGTGAGAGGAGACAAAATCCACTTATGTTGTGCCCCAATGATGAGTAATGCGACTGAAAATGTCCCTGTTAAATTGCCACTCGTGAGGATCCAGAACATGTCTGCTCAAATTATCTGCCAAGGGGTTTAGCCTCCCTGGAAGATATTGGGCCATTAGATGTAAGCCCATGCATGCTGCTATGGACCATAGTCTCATGCTTTGTCTGCACAAGAGGTAAGAGTGAGTCCCCCTTTGCTTGTTGATGTACCACATGACTGTGGTATTGTCTCTGCCCTGATCAGCAGAGTCCTAGGGTAGAGTAGGTCCTTGAAAGCCAGCAAGGCCTGTTGCACTGCCATCAGTTCTTTTAAGTTTATGTGCAGATGAATCTGCTGGGTGCTCCAAGTCCCCTGTATGCCCCTGCCCTCCAGATAAGCCCCCCATGCAACATCTGAGAGGTCTGTGGTGAGAGTCTGGCTGGCAGGCAGTGGGCGGAAAGGCAGACCCTTGTTCTGAGAACAGGCTGTTGCCCACCAGAGGAACTCCATTTGTAGACAGTGAAGCAGGGGAAGAATCAAGTCCAAGTCCTGTGTGTGTTGACACCAAAGATTTTTGAGGTACAGTACAGTTTTGTACCTACCATAAATGTAGATGTTCGAAGATCCACATTGCTGCAGTCCTTACATATGGGTAGTCCGCTGTCCTCGGTCGGCCCGAATACCAAAGTATTAGGCTGACGTCGGTAATGGGCGCTCAGATCTGACATCAGAGCGTCAGGGTATAAAAGCGCATGACCGACGTCATATCCTCAGTCTTTTCTTGCCCCAGATGTCAGAAGGCCCTAAAAAGAAAGGCCACAGCCAAAAATAGAATACTTCCCAAAAGGCATGTACAAATAACAGCTACCACCCAAACCATACAACCATTCCAAACTACAGAGGGAAGGAGGGAGGGTTGACTGCAGCAATGTGGATCTTCGAACATCTACATTTATGGTAGGTACAAAATTGTACTATGTTCTTCATCTCACATTGCTGCAGTCCTTACATATGGGTAGAATCCCAAAGCAGAGGTAAAGGGAGGCTGGCAAAATCATAAAGCATTGGGAGCTGCCAAAATGCCCTGTAAGATTGCAGTGGCAAATCCAGCCCTAGATTTGGAATAAAGAGGAAGGTGGTAATGTTTAGAAAAGTATGCACTGAACTCCAAGTAGCTGCTTCCAAAATATCTTTAGTAGCTACTCCCTTAAAAGCTGTAGAAGTGGCAGTAGCCCTAGTGGAGTGAGGTCTGATTCCAGCCGGAATCTCCTTACCATGATGAGAATAACAAAAGCAATACAAAAGCCAATCCACTTAGAAATAGTTTGTTTTGAAACAGGTTTCCCCTGAGAACCCAAAGCAAAAGAAACAAACAACTGCTGAGACTGTCTGAACCCTTTAGTCCTGCTCAAATAATAACGCAACTGCCTGTGAACATCCAAAGTGTGCAAAATTTTCTCCCCTTTATTTTGGGGATCTGCATAAAAAGTAGGCAAATGAATTGATTGGTTCAAGGCCACATTTGAAACCACTTTAGGCATAAAAGTAGGATTAGTACGCAGAGATACCCTATCCTTATGAAAAATTAGGAAGGGTTCAACTGCCATAAGAGCCTGTAATTCAGAAACCCTTCTAGCAGACGTAATGGCCAACAAAAAAGCAGTCTTCCAAGACAAAAACTTTAACTCAGCAGTAGCTGCATGTTCAAAAGGAGGTAAAGTAAGTTTTTCCAACACAAAATTGAGATCCCAGGCAGGAGTAGGAGCTCTACGTGGGGGTCTTATGTTCTTTGCCCCTCTAAGAAATTGCTTAAACAAAGGATGAGAAAATAATGGAGGGTCACAGTCATAGTGAGCAGAAATGGCTGCAGCATGAACTTTTATAGAGGAGAAAGACAAACCCTTGTCTAATAATTCTGTAAGATATTGAAGAGAAACACTTAAATCAGGCCTGGAAACATCAAAGCTCTTTGTTTTGCTCCAAATTAAAAATCTCCTCCATTTATCAGCATAAACTTTCCTTGTACTAGGCCTTCTGGCCTCCAAAATAACATTCAAAACTTGTTGTGGAAGCTGCGACCTCCAGGTTCTAGAACCGAATATGCCAGGCTGTTAGATGCAGGGACTGAATCCTGACATTGAGGAAATGATTGCCCTCCTGAGACAAAAGGTGCGGAATCGAAGGCAAAGGCCATGGAGGCTCCTGTACTAAACTCCTCAGCAGAGGGTACCAGTGCTGTCGAGGCCAATCTGGAGCTATTAGAATCATGGAGGGCTTGTCTTGTCTGACCTTCAAGAGTACCTTGGGGAGGAGAGGCAGAGGCGGAAAGGCATAGACGTGAAGATTGCTCCAACTGAATGATAGAGCATCCACTTTCCAAGCTGTGGGATGAAACATTTTTGTACAAAACTTTGGCAACTGGAAATGTAGTGGAGAAGCGAACAGATCTATGTCTGGAGTTCCCCATATCACTGTCAATTTTCGAAATACATGAGGATCCAATTTCCACTCGTGGGGATCCACTATCTGTCTGCTCAAAACATCTGCTAAGGAGTTCTGTGCTCCTGGTAGAAACCTTGCCTGAAGATTGAGGTGTAAACTGAGAGCAGTCTCCCACAAAATCATCGCTTGCCTGCAAAGAGGGTACGAATGGGTTCCCCCTTGCTTGTTGATGTACCACATGACAGTTGTGTTGTCTGTTAGAATCAACACTTGCCCTGGGTGAAGTAAATCCTTGAAAGCCATCAATGCAAATTGGACTGCTAACATCTCCTTCAAGTTGATATGTAAATGTTGAAGTCTGGCAGGCCACGTGTCTTGAACCCATTTTCCATTGAAGTGTGCTCCCCAAGCCTTGTCCGAGGCATCTGTCGTTAAAATCAGACTCGCCTCTGGTCGGGTCACAGAGAGTCCCTTGTTTAGGTGACATTCCTGAGCCCACCACAAAAATTCCTTTTGAATGCAAGGTATTATTTGAATGACAGTGTCCAGATCTTGGCAGTGTTGTGTCCATACATTTTTGAGATACCATTGTAGCTTTCTCATATGCAGTTTGCATTGGGAAGCACCAGAATACAAGATGCCATGAACCCCAAGGCTTGAAGGACTGTCCTTGCAGTCAGCCTGGACCGTAGAGACAATTGATGGAAGTAAAGTGTAAGGTTCTTTTGCTTGTCCGGGGTCAAAAAGGCCATCTGGGAAGCTGTATTCAGTCTCACACCCAGAAAGCACATTTCCTGAGAGGGTACTAGACTGGACTTTGTTTCGTTCACAGAATACCCTAGGCACCTTAACACTGCCATCACATACTGTAGATGATGAAGAAGTTCGTACTTGTCTTGAGCAAGAATCAGGCAATCGTCCAAATAAGGATAAATTTGTATTCCTCTTAACCGTAAGAAGGCTATCACTGGAGCCAGAACCTTTGTGAACACCCTGGGCAGTAGATAAGCCAAAGGGCAATGCAGAGAACTGATAATGTAAAGTCCCAGCCAAAACGCAGGTATCTCCTGCAACTGGGCCTGATAGGAACATGAAGATAAGCCTCTTTGAGATCCAGAGTTACCATCCAGTGATCTTTGCCCAACAGAGGTAGAAGTTGTTGCAACGTCAACATTTTGAATTTTGGAATGTCCAGGTATGTGTTGAGGATAGATAAATCCAAAATTGGCCTCCAAGTGTTTCCTTTCTTTGGTACTAGAAACAGGCGAGAATAAAATCCTAGGCCCACTTCTGACAGAGGGACCTGCTGTATAGCCCCATTTGAAGAAGTAAAGAAATCTGCTTGTGAGCCTCTACCCTTTGCTGAGGAGGAACGTCTGGCATGCCTTTGAAAGGAGGCAATGTATGGAAATAAAACTTGTAGCCTCGGTCTATAATGTCCAACACCCATTTGTCCTGGGTGATTAAAAGCCAGTTTTGCTTGAAGAGCGCCAACTTTCCTCCCAAAGGAGCTGCCAGACAGGAAGAATCTGGCAGCTGAAGATGCAGGTCATTGGGCCTGTTTACGAAAGGACTGGCCCCTGCCCTCACCTGTAGATTGTGCAGGTGAACTCCATGTTCTAGGCCTGAAAGAACTCTGAGCTCTGCCCCTACCACGTCTAGATCTATCCCTAGACTGTAAATCAGAAGAAGGATAAGCCCATCCCTTAGTAGGCCAATTCCTGCTAAACTTAGGAGGCTGCACCTGCAAAAAATCTTTAACAGTCTGCATAGACTTAGCCTTGTCTTCCATTTTCTTCAAGACAGACTCCACAGGAGAACCGAACCAAACAAAACTTCAGACTGCAAAGGAGCATCCAAAATTCTAGTTTTAACATGCTCTGACAAATTCTGATCCTTAAGCCAGGCGTGCCTGCGAATAACAGAACCAGTGGCAGCCACCCTGGAAGAAGCCTGTAAAGCATCGAAACCACACTGCAAAGAATGCTTACCCACCTGTTCAGAGGCATGTACCAAATCCTGTAATTCTTTACACTCTATGCCCTCTGCCAAAGCATCCACTTTAGATTTTAGTTGAGTAAGGAGAAAATTCTGATACTTCAACATATGAAACTGGCAATTCAAAGCCCTCATTGCTAAAGTGGAAGAGGTATACACTTTCTTACCCCATCTATCCAAAGCTCTAGCATCTTTATCTATAGGAACTGGATTCTTTACAACAGAAGCCCTGACACCCTTAGGTCCCTGGCTAATAGTTTCCGGGTCAGCCCTTGGACTCTTATACAGATATTTATGAGCCTCAGGTACTCTGTAATACCTGTCTGGCTTAACTGGGCAGGAGGCAGAGAGTCTGGATTAAGGGAAGCCTCAGAAACCGTCTTGAACAACATCCAAAACAGGAGGTATAGCCAAGGGCCTATGTTGTGGTAAAACAAAATTCCCTAAGCCTCTTTCGTGAATCTGAGAAATGCTGACCTTCCCATTTAAAATGTTCCCTCATAGAATGCAGGGTTTCTGAAAAAGAAAAATCCTCTGGAGAAGAAGCAGAAGGAGTGGAATCCTCTGCCTGAATCAGAATAAGGAGGAAAATCCTGAATGTCTTCAGTCAAGACTCTGAGTAATCTGAAGCCTGCTCCAAACTTTCCACCTCTGGCTCCACCCTAGGCCTCTTATCAGGAGGGGCATAGAACCTCTGATTAAAGAAATTAAATCTTCTGCCATTTTAAGCATGTGTTTTTTAGGCACAGAACCTGCAGAACTAGGACTGACACCCGTGGAAGGCAAACCAGGCCTGCCTTTGGAAGGAGCCTTAGAGACAGAAGGAGAAGGCCTAACCACCTTAGGCAAGGAAGGGAGAACAGCAACCTGAGAGGCCCCTCAGCCTGACCTGACTCCTGAGAGGCCACATCTTGCAAAATCAAAGCCTCCCCTGAGATTCAACTGAAACCTCGGCTGGATCCACAGTTTCCACCGTAGTTTCTAAGAACCGGCGTCCGAACGGACGACTCATCCTGCCTGGACTTTAAAGATTTGTCTTTGCGCTTCTTCGCGGTAGCGGGCGACGGAGGATCCGACGGCATATTATAATTACACCGCTTACAAGACAAGCCTAGCACAATCTAACCTACGTTTAATGGTGCGCTTATTAAACCTAGCACAAAGCGACACCCGACTACGCCGTGCTCAGGACCCAAACAAGGAATACAAAGAGAGTGGTAATCCCTATGCGGTATCTGTTTCCCACAAGAAATACAATTATTCACTTTTTCTGACATCCGAATTAACTGAGGCAAGAAAAACAAAATATTCCCCAACGGGGTACTTAGCCCAACTTGGTTTCGGTCTGAAACTCAGAATACGAAAATTTCAGAACGCTGAACGGCACTTGCAAACGCTGCTTCTGCATCGGACCATGCGGCAAAAAAGACTGAGGATATGACGTCGGTCATGCGCTTTTATACCCTGACGCTCTGATGTCAGATCTGAGCGCCCATGACCGACGTCAGCCTAATACTTTGGTATTCGGGCCGACCGAGGACAGCGGACTACCCATATGTAAGGACTGCAGCAATGTGAGATGAAGAACATCACTGAAGTTTTCTCATATGCAGCCTTGCATACGGGATCAAAATACATGAAGCCATGAACCCCAGTGCTTGCTGGAAGTGCCTTGCATAGACCTGGGTCATGCTTGCCAAGTTCATGAAGTAAGCGGAAAGATCTTCTTGCTTTTGTTGAGGGAGGAATACCATCTGGGTGGCTGTATTCAGACTCGTTCCCAGGAAAACAATCTCCCTTGAAGGAACCAACTTTGACTTCTTTTCGTTGAGAGTGTAAACCAAAGAGGTGAGAATGTTCTTCACGAAATCCAAATCCTTTTCTAGTTGTTCTGGGGAGTTTGCTTGAATGGGACTGTTGTCCAGGTAAGGATAAATGTGAATGCTTCTCTGCCTGCAAAAAGCAATGGCTGGAGCCAGGCACTTCGTAAAAACTCTTGGAGCAGTAGATGAGCCAAAGGGCAATGCAGAGAATTGAAAGTGTTGCTCCCCAGCCCTGAAGCGAAGGGACTGCCTGCAAATTTCCCTTATTGGAACTCTGCAGATAATCCTCCCTGAGATCCAAGGTTACCAGCCATGAATCCTTGCCCAGCACTGGTAGTAATTGTTGAAGGGTGAGCATCTTGAATTTGGGAATCACCACAAAAGTGTTTAGAATGGACAGATCCAGAATAGGGCGCCAGGTGGCCCCTTTCTTGGGTACCAGAAAAAGCCTTGAATAAAATCCTAGGCCTGCCTGATTTGCAGGAACTGGCTCTATTGCCCCCATAGTCCGTAGAGAAGCAATTTGAGTTTCTACCTCTGCCCTGAGAGCTCTGGGGATGTCTGGGTATCCTTGTAAAACAGGGAAGGTGTGAAAGTAAAACTTGTAACCTTGGTTTACTATACCGAGCACCCATCTGTCATCTATGATGATGGTAGACCATACCTCTGCAAACTTGGCTAACCTTCCCCCCAAAGGAAACCCAGGGTCCACAGAGGTAGGCACAAGAAGGCTGGAGTCAATGAGAATGTTTGCTTTGGGAAGCTGGCTTAGAACTCCCCGATTTAGCAGAAGAAAGATGCCATTGTTTAGCCCTTTGAGGGGCAGAAGCCTGCCCTCTGGAAGATCTGAAACCCCTAGGCCTAGAGCGATCCTGCTTGCCAGGATCAGGGAAAGACCTGTTCTTGGAAGGATAATGCCTACTAAACTGAGGAGGCTGAACCTGAAGGAAATCTTTTACAGCTTGCATAGATTTTGCCTTATCCTCCAACTTCGTTAGTACCTCCTCAGTCTCATTACCAAAAAAGATTGTCCTTGTGCAAAGGAGCATCCAGCAATTTAGATTTAACTGGTTCAGAAAGAGGCTGCTCCCTGAGCCAAGCATGCCTTCTAATTATAGAACCAGTGGCTGCTGCTCTGCAGGAAGCCTCCAAAGTGTCAAAACCACAATGAAGTGAATCCTCCAAAGTATGCTGCTGATACTTAAGCATGTGAAAAAGACAATTCACAGATCTAATGGGAAGAGTTGCAGAAGTATAGACTTTTTTACCCCACCTGTCCAAGGCCCTAGATTCCTTATCAGAAGGCACAGGGTTTTTAGCAACAGTAACCTTAACACTCTTGGGGCCTTGAGAAATAGTTTCTGGATCAGCAGTAGGGTTTTTAAAAAGTAATTTATGAGATTTAGGAACCCTGTAATACCCATCTGGTTTTCTAGGGGCAGGAGGAACAGAATTAGGAGTTAAAGAATTTTCCATGAAACATCAACCACAACTTCCAAAACTGGAGGTATAGCCAGAGGCTTATGCTGTGGCAAATCTAGAAATTCCCCGATTCTTTTCTTAGACTGTGGAAAATCCTGACATTCCCATTTAAAATGCTCCCCAAGAGTATTCAAAGTATCCCCAAAGGAAAAATCCTCTGGAGGGGAGACAGAAGGGATAGAGTCCTCAGCATCAGAATCCTCAAAGCCAGAAAAAAGTTCAAAATTCCCTTCTTCACCGGCAGACATACTGGAAATCTCAGAATCTGAGACAGACAAACCATCAGCAGATAATTCCCTAGCCCTCTTTGAAGGGGGGGGTGAGAGCCCCTAATCAGGGAAAGAAGATCACCAGCCATCTTTACCAACTGGGACTGAGGTACAGGAGGGGAGGCCGATGCCTGCTTGTGAGAAGGTTTGCGGCTGGAAGGTTTACTAGCAATCCGGAGGGACTCAGGAGGCCTATCAACTGCAGAAGTCTGAATTAAGGTAGTCGGTCAGGTTCTGGTCTCATGTCGAAAAGAAGTGGTGTCAGAAGCCAGTGCCTGCAAAGCGGCTCCAGGCCCATCTGAGGAGGCGACAGGCAGAGAGTCTGAAGATGAAATAGCAGCATGTGGCATGGAGGACTCCGTAAAGTTCTCGGCAGAGGCTTGCGGCTGAAAATCTGTGGACAGCAAGGGCTGCGAAAGCGCCTGACTACTGCTGTGCTGGCGACCAATTTTACCGGGGCATCGTCAGTAGATTTAACCCTAGGCCTGTTGCGGGGTCCTTGTCTTTACACTTCCTAGGTATATCCAAAGTTGGGAGACCAGAAGACTCCATACCGACGAATTTAGGCCAGACTCCAAAATGCTTATACAAAATCTTAGTTCTACGGCATATGGTATGCAGGTTAAAGGAAGCACAGAGATCGCAGTTAGGGACGTTGTGCTCAAGGCCCAAACAAGTTATACAATAGGAATGGAAATCACGGTGCAGAATCTGTTTGCCACAGACAAGACAGTTATTAACTATCTGACATTCGTTAAAGCAAGAAAAGAGGATCCCCAATGGGGTACTTATCTGAAGGCGTCTTCAACTTGGTAGTCTGAAAGTGAAATGAAGGTAAACAGCCAACTGGCACTAGTGCGAATTGCATCTGCTTCGGTCTCCATGGCAAGAAAGACTGAGGAAATGGCGCCAGCTGCCTCCCTTTATACCTGACGTACCGACATCAGTTTCGGAAGTCGGATAACCCATATGCGAGGAGTGCAACAGTGAAACACGAAGAACATCTGATTTTCCCCAGGAGGAAAAGAATACCTTCAGGGACAACACAAAACATGTACATCCAGAAAGAAAACAGGAAAAAGGAAACAAGGGCCCCTCGGCCAGAAGGAAAACAAAAGCACAGGGACAAGAGCTAAGAAAGAGGGAAAAGGAGGGAAGAGACCAAATATTGCAACAGTGAAGAGAAAAACATCTGTTGTTATGGTAAGATTTTACACAACTGTATCATGTCCTTACATATCACTGCTGCAGTTTTCTTTACATAAGGGAGAGTACAGGAGCCTAGGAGGATGCGAGGAGGAAGGCACAGAAGAGCCCTCCACAAACCCATGCAGAACAGCCCTGGCAAAACCTGCTCTGGTTCTGGAAATAACACTCAATGTATAATGTTTAGTGAAAGTAGGAACAGAGCACCAAGTAGCAGCCTCAAGGATGGACTGGTGTCCAAACCCTTGAAAAGGCACCAGAGGCAGCAACCATCCGAGAAAAAAGACATTTGTCACAAAAAGAAATGGCCTTAGAAAGCTAGGATGAAATGGTTTGCTTAGAAACTGCCAAACCTAAAGTCCTGGGATGAAAAGAAACAAAAAGTTGTTCAGACTTGCGAATTGCCTTTGTTGTATAAAAATAATACCAGAGTTGTCTATGCAGATTAAATGTATGAAGAGCCTTCTCACTGACAGACTATGGAGAGGGGAAAAAAGGAAGTAAGGTGAACAGACTGATTAAAGGGACAACCCATTAACCAATTTGGGCATAAAAGGAGGATTAGTTCAAGAGAGTAAAAAAGGACTAGCTATGAGATCCTGAAGTTCAGATACTTTCTTGGCTGAAGTAAGAGCCAACATAAGAACAACCTTGTAAGTACAATATTGCAAGAATGCTGAGCTAGCAGGTTTAATGGGAATTAGAGTCAATTTAAGTACAAATATGAGGTACCAAGAAGGTAGAATAGTCTGAGAGGCCGGATATAAAGGACACAAATTGTTTGACCTCAAACTGAGAGGCCAAAGGAGAATTCAAAAGCAGAAATTGCTGAAAGGCGAGTTTTACTTAACCAAGGAATATGTCATCCCAGCATGGAGTATTAAGAAAGAACCAGAGAACTACCAGCAACAGGGGATCCTGACAGTGAGAGAGGCACTAGGCATAAATATTTTCCATTTGGACAGGTATGACTTTCTGGTACTGGGTTCATGACCTGCAAAACTTAAAGCAAGTACTCCGAAAAGAGGTGCCTAAAAGGAATCAAAACCCTATCACGCACTATCATTTGAAGAATTGACAGGTGAGGATGGATAAGAGGTCCCTTGTCTTGTGTGAGAAGATCTACTCAGCGAGTGAAGTTGTGGTGATTCCCCCTGCCCAAGTGAGTTAAGTTGTGGTGATTCCCCCTGCCCAAGTGAAAAAGAAGGGGAGGACCAAATCTGTCTGGGTCAAATGGGCATTACCAGCAAGATTTTAAGTGTGTGCTACCCGATTTTGAACAGAAAATGTGGCAACAGAGGAAGGGGAAGGCATACAGAAACATACCTTTTTAAGGAAAAAATACAAGGTGTCCACTTTCCAAGTCAGAGGATTTGGTGCTCTTGAACAGAACAGAGAAAGTTGTCTGTTCAGAGGGGAGGCAAAAAGATCTCCCCGAGGAGCACCCCACCAATGGACAATGTCCAGTAACACTATTTTTTTTCACCTGTGTTCTGGACCTATTCAAGGAGTCTGCAAAGGATACAGGACCTCGTACCCCTCTGTTTGTTAACATATCACATCACAGTGGTACGGTCTGCAAAAACTTTCAGGGGGCCAGGGTGGAAAAAGGGAATGAAAAGCTTACAGAGCCAGAAGAGCTCTCATTTCCTTTATGGTATTAAGATCTGACCTCTGATGAGAAGACTAGCAACCCTGGACCTTTAAAGGCCCACAAGAAGCTCCTACCCCAAGTCTGAGGTGTCTGTGAACAGTGCCGGAGAAGGAATTGGATCCTGAAGGGGAAGCCCCAGACAAAGAGACAGTTGTTGAATCCACCACTGAAGCTAGAGTTTGAGACAAGGAAATAAAGGAAAAGTACAGTTGTGTACCTATCATAAATGTAGATGTTCGAGTGTATTCACTGTTGCAGTCATTACACTTGGGTTATCCTGCTGGCAGGCTACCCGCAGTCGGCCTGAATTCCAAAGTCCTGGTCCGGCGTCAGTTGCTGTCGCCTCTTCCCTGGCTTCAGTGCGCTAGGGGTATAAAAGGTGCAGCCAACGTCATTTTCTTCAGTTTTTCTTGCCCCAGATGTCAGGTGCCCCCAAAAGGGTAGGCTGTAAAATTTATGATCATAAAAAAGCATGCACATAACCCTATAAGCAAATACACCACATAGGTTGTATAGAATAGAGAGGTACAGATAAGTCCCAGCAAAGAAAAAGGGGGATGGTGGGAGGGTAACCTGGACTGCAACAGTGAATACACTCAAGCATCTACATTTATGGTAGGTACACAACTGTACTATGTTCATCGTGTTTCACTGTTGCAGTCATTACACTTGGGTTGAATCCCAAAGCTGAGGTTGGGTGGCTGGGCTTAAATAGAGTTTGGAGTGGCTAAGATGCCCTGCAGAATTGCAGTGGTAAAGCCTGCTCTGGATTTAGAGTAGAGAGGTAAATGGTAGTGCTTTGTAAAAAAGTGTGCACTGAAGTCCATGCTGCAGCCTGGTTGGTACTCCTCTGAGGAAGGCTGCTGAAGTGGCTGCTGCTCTGGTAGAATGTGGCCTAATGCCCTTGGGCACTGATTTGCCATGCTGCGAATAGCAGAAACGAATGCAGTGGCCTATCCATTTTGAAACAGTCTGCTTTGAAATGGCTTTTCCTTGGGAACCTGCAGCATAAGCCACTAAGAGTTGCTCAGTCTTTCTGAAGGCTTTAGTCTTGTCCAAGCAAAAGTGTAGCTGTCTGTGTATGCCCAAAGTATGTATAAGTCTCTCCCCCTTATTCTGTGGGTTTGGATAAAAGGTAGGCAAATGTATGGTTTGGTTAAGAGCCACGCTGGACACTACCTTAGGCATAAATGTCGGGTTTATCCTTAGAGAAATCCTGTCCTGATGGAAAATAATAAAAGGTTCCACAGCCATTAGTGCCTGTAACTCTGAGACTCTTCTTGCTGAAGTTATTGCTAGGAGAAGAGCCGTTTTCCATGACAAGTATTTTATCTCTGCTGTATTGGCTGGTTCAAAAGGAAGCAGTGTGAGTTTTTCCAAGACAAAATTGAGATCCCATGTAGGTATTGGAGCTCTCCTTGGAGGTCTTATGTTTTTGGCCCCTCTGAGAAACTGTCTTAGCAGTGGATGAGAAAAAAATAGGTGGGTCCGTATTGTAATGAGCTGAAATGGCAGAGGCATGGATCTTAATTGATGAGAAGGATAGGCCTTTGTCCAACATCTCAGGTACTGCAAAATCTGAGGAATATTTGGTACATGCGAGTCAATTCCCTGCGCTTGGTTCCAAGCACAGAATCTCTTCCATTTTTCTGCATAACATTTTCTGGTGCTGGGCCTCCTGGCCTCCAAAATAACACCCATAACTGCTTTAGAGAGGGGTGTGTTCTGACTGATTACATTATCTGCCATGCAGCCAGATTTAGGGTTCTGAGTTGGCTGTGCAGGATCTGATTGTTCTGTTGGGTCAGCAAATGAGGTATTAGAGGCAATGTCCAGACTGGGCCTTGAGACAAGCTCTTTAGAATTGGGTACCAGTGCTGGCGTGGCCAGTCTGGGCAATCAGTATCATTTTTGGCTTCTCTTGTCTGACCTTTAGGAGTACCTTGGAGAGGAGAGGCAGAGGAGGGAAGGCATATACTGTAAGGGCTTTCCAACTGAATGAAAGGGGCGTCCACTTTCCATGCTTGCTTGTGATAAGTCCGAGTGCCGAATCTCTGTAGCTGGCAGTTGTGAGGGGAGGCGAATAGATCTATGTCTGGGCATCCCCATTTCCCTGTTATCATGTTGAAGATTTGTGGATCCAGGTTACACTCATGAGGATCCATGAGGTTTCTGCTTAGTTTGTCTGCCAAAGTATTTGAATTTCCTGGCAGGAATTGTGCTTGCAGATGTACTTGATAAGTCAATGCTGTGTTCCACAAAGTCATGGCTTGCCTGCAGAGGTGGTAGGAATGTGTGCCCCCTTGCTTGTTTATGTACCACATGACTGTAGTATTGTCCGTCTTTATCAGTAGTTGTCCTGGATGAAGTAGGTCCTTGAAGGCTGTCAAGGCATTTTGTACAGCTAGCATCTCTTTTTGATTGATATGAAGATGCATTTGGGTTTGTGGGCCATATGCCCTGAATACATTTTCCTGCCATGTACACCCCCCAGGCATAATCTGATGCGTCTGTTGTTAGTGTCTGCCTGGCAATGGGTAAGGTGAATGGCTGTCCCTTGTTGTGGTGACAGGCCTGTGCCCACCATTGAAATTCCTGTTGCAGGCAGGGAATGAGAGTAACTAGGGTTTCCAGGCTGTGGCAATGTTGAGTCCAAACACTTTAGATACCATTGTAGTTTCCTCATATGCAGTCTTGCATATGGAATTAGTAGAATGCACGATGCCATATAGCCCAAAGCCTGCAGAAGTTTTCTTGCAGATAACTGGGTCTTTGTTGTCATGTCTGAAGTAAGAAGTCAGATGTCTTTGTTTGTCTGGTGTGAGATAAGCCATCTGGGCAGTTGTATTTAAGCTTGGACCCAGGAATATTATCTCTTCAGAGGGTACTACTTTTGATTTCTTTTCGTTTACTGTGTACCCTAGGGAAATTAGTAATATTTTTACAAACGCCAGATGCTGTAGTAGAATATCTTTGTTCTTTGCTTGAATAAGGCAGTCGTCCAAGTATAGCTATATTTGAATTCTTCTTTGTCTGCAAAATGCAATTACTGGTGCCAGGCATTTTGTGAAGACCCTGGGTGCAGCAGATAAGCCAAAGGGCAGTGCAGGGAATTGGTAGTGCATTGAGCCAGCTATGAATCTGAGGTATCTTCTGCAAGATTGTCCGATTGGGACATGCAGGTCTGCCTCTGAGGTCCAAAGTTACAAGCCAAGCCTTCTTGTCCAGCATAGGCAGAAGCTGCTGTAGAGTCAACATTATGAATTTTGGGACGTCCAAAAGGCATTTAGAATAGACCGGTCCAGAATTGGTCTCCAGGCTTTGTCCTTTCTTGGTACTAAGTCTTGAGTAAAATCCTTGTCCCTGCTCTTGTTGTGGCACTGGCTGAATAGCCCCCATGTCCATGAGAGATGAAACTTGTTTTTGTGCCTCTTGCCATTTGTGTGGCAGGTTTGGCATACCTTTTGCCTTTGAAAGGGTGTGAAATTGGAACCTGTAGCCCTGAGAGACTATTTAAAACCCATTTGTCCTGGGTGATCTTGTGCCAGTTTTGTGAAAAAAGTGCTAGCTTTCCCCCTAAGGGTGCTGCCAAAAAATAAGTACTTGGCATTGGCAGAGGGAAGTCATTGGGTCAGAAGCAGGGTTTTTGTGAAGAAATTTATGGGAGTCTGGGATCCTGTAGTATCTGTCCGGCTTAACAGGGGCAGGAGGTAAAGAGTCTGGAGACAGGCCGGACTCTGAAAAAACATCATCTGCTATGTCCAGAACAGGGGGAATTGCAAGAGGTCTGTGCTGAGGAAGTAAACAAGTCTCTAAGTCTTTTCTTAGAATCGGAATAATCCTGGCTCTCCCAATGGAAATTCTCCCTCATGGTATGCAGGGTTTCCCCAAATGAATAGTCCTCAAGAGGAGAAGCTGAAGGAATAGAATCTTCAGCATCAGAATCTTCATAGGGAGGAGCAGAATATCCCTGATCAGAAGAGGAATCAGAGGAAATGGAAACCTGATCAGAGGAATCATATTCAGTGTCTTGCCTAGGCCTCATCAGGAGGGGGATGGGAACCCCTGATCAAAGCAATTAGGTCTTAGGCCATTTTGAGCATCTGTTTCCTAGGCATAGAACTCTGTCCTGGAGAATGCTGCACTGGTTTCCTTGTCTTTAAAACTGTTTTAGACTTTGTCTTGGATGCTGAGGTAGGCTTTATATAAAGTTGTGTAGGTCTGAAGACACCCTCAGAAGCTGATGCCTGCTCAGCAGCTCCGGACCCATCTGAGGAATTAATTTCCAAAGGGCCAATACCTTGAGTATTCAGAGGCCTAGCTGCCTCCACGTGGGAGTCGGAGGCGGCCTGTGGCTCTGAGGTAGCGGGAGTCGGGGGCTGCAAAAGCGCCTCACTGAGCACCGGCGACTGGCCTAGAAGAGGCTTCATCATCGGTTTTGGACCTCGGATGCTTGTCCTTGTCTTTATCCTTGCATTTTTTTTATGAATTCCAGTCATCGGTTGTTCCAATGGCATTATGTAGTTAAACCTTCTGCCAAAATAATGAAAAGCAAAATTGTACCGACGCTTAATAGAGCGTTGGTTAAATCTAGCACAAAACCGACAACAAGCAACGTCGTGGTCAGGGCCTAGGCAAGGAATACAGTAAGAGTGGAAATCCTTATGAGGCATTTGCTTCCCACAAGAAATACAATTGTTAACTTTTTCTGACATTGGTCTAGAGCAAGAAAAAAGTTTCCCCAACGGGGTACTTAGACTTCGGATCTGAAATTTGATTTCGAAAATCTCAGGAGTCGGCTGACCGGCACCTGCAAACTGCTTTTGCTTCGGGCACCGCGAGGCAAGAAAGACTGAAAAAAATGGCGTCGGCTGCATCTTTTATACCCCTGGCGCACTGACTTCAGTGAAGAGGCGACAGCAACCGTCGCCGGACCAGGACTTTGGAATTCAGGCCGACTGCAGGTAGCCTGCCAGCAGGATAAGCCAAGTGTAATGACTGCAACAGTGAAACACTATGAACGTCAGGGGATTGCTGTGTGGCACTGATGAAACCACACTACTTTGAGGTACCACTGTAGCTTCCTCATATGGAGCCTGGCAAGAGGAAGTGTGGGAATGGTGGAGACCATAAACCCCAGAACTCTGAGAAAATTCCTGGCCATAAGAGAGGCCAGAGGAAGGGGAGACTGGAAAAAAGTTGTCAAGGACAAAACCTTGGGAGCAGCAAGAGAAACCAACATGGGAATAGTCTGCATCCCAGAAAAATCTGAGACATGGGCAGGCATCAGAACCAATTTCTTGAGATTTAAGGTGAAACCCAGACTTTGCAAAAGACAAGTGGCGAAGTGGAGATCCAGCAACAGACTGCTGGGAGAATAAGTCAGAATGAACAGATCTTCCAGATAATGAAAAATCTGTCTACCCCAAAACTTGCAAAAAGCAAAAACAGGAGCAAGGTATGTGATAAACACACTTGAGGCAGAAGGGTCAAAGGACAAAGCAGAGAACTGAAAATGAGAGGAAGAAAAAGAGAAATGTACAAATTTCCTAAGCAGAGGGTGAATGAGGATGTGAAGGTAAGCATCCTAGAGGTCCAGAGAAACCAAGAAGGGCTGGGGAAGAAGAGAAAACAAGGTCTAAAGAGACAGCACCTGAAAAGAAGGGACTTTGAGAAAGGCGTTGAGCAGATAAAGATCCAGAAGTGGTCTCCAGGTACCTTCCTTCTGAAAAACCTAAACATTCTGTAGTAAAACCCCCTTCCCACTTGTGAAGGTGAAACAGGCTGACTGTTGCCCCTGATCAAATAGGGACCGAAAAACCTCTGGGAAATGAGGAAGCTATGGAATGCCTACAGAGGGGAGTTCCAAACCATGAAATAACTCTGACAAATGATGGACAACACTCAGGAGTCTGAGGTGATCTGGTGTCAATTTGAAGAGACACAGAAAAGCTGAGAGACGGGGGACCTGGCCAAGGGAATTAGCTGGCTAAGTGTCAAATGGCGACAGGCTTGTCCTGAAATGAAGGGTTCTGAGACAACAGAGTCAGAGAATTTTGCAGGGGGGGGTATGTCTAGACCCCTTCAAATATGCCTAGACCCCTTCTTAACTTTGGGAGGTGGAAGAGTCTGCCTACTGACAGGAGCACATTTAGGAGGGTAATTCTATACTGAACCACACCAAAAGAATTCTTAGTTAGGTAATTCCTCTGGAATATGGGGATAGGAAAGACAAAAATATGTTTAATTTCCTGCAAGGCCTTACCCTTATCCTGGAGGGACTTAAAACAGGTCAGCAGCAGCTGTGGCAAAAAGATTTTTGTTATCCAGAGCGGCATTCAAAAGCTTGGCTTTAATATCATCACGTAAAGCCAGCAGACATAGTCAAGAGTAACACTTCCTTACAGAACCATCAACAGCAGTCCTAAGGAAGCATCAGCTACATCATAGCTGCACTTTTTGGTGTGATGGGTGACCTGGGAAGTGGACCCAATCAAGGCGGCAGCAGAATATACGTTTTTACCCAACTTTTCCACAGCTCGACTGTCCTTATCTGAAGGAATGAGCTTATTGGATGGCAAAAGCTTATACTTAGCAGATGAAACTGAAACCACTGAAGGATAAGCAGAAGGGCACTTAAAACATGCAATTCTCAGGCACATTATAAAAAGCCTGTCGGGGATATTATAAAAAAAACTGTCAGGTTTCTGAGAAGGCGGGGGCTGAAAATCAGCAGCCACAGAAGTAGCAGAAAAGGGTGTCCAAAAGGACTGCAAAAGCAGATGGAACAGACAGCTTACAAGACTCCATTTGTAAAAGCTCATAATAGCTTTTTTTGAATATCAGAGACATGGGAGCAATCTCATTTGAAGAACGCTATCAAACAAACAGTAGTATCCCCAAAGGATAATTAAAGGGGGAGTCTCAAAGAACATTCTTCCTCGAGCCATAGTCTAGAGGGGAAGGAATCGGACAGGAGTAAGCTTGGCATTCCTCCCCAGAGTCCAAGTTCTCATCTGAGGAATCCAATTCCCTAGGCCACTTAAGAGGTGAGGAAGGCCAGGGAAGAGTAGGAAATTACACCTCAGGGGCTTCAAGGCCATCAAAGGACTGAACAGACCCAGAGTAAAATCCTGCCATTCATGCTGGGAATCATTAACATGGATAATTTATTTTATTTTACATTTGTTAACTGGGTTAGTCTGTCTGGGCTTTTGGCTCATTTTCAGCAGAGACCCGGGGAGAACAGCTCATCAGGCCTAGATAATATGTTCAGTTTTTTGCTCTTCTTGAGCAAGACGTCCACCTGAAAGACTTCTGGTGGTCGGGACCCTTGGCAGGAATCAATAATCCTATTAGGAATCTCTTCCCTCACTAATAGTTCAGGAATCTCCCTTGGTCCCTAGGAAATAAATCAGCCGAGGTTCCCCCACAACATCTGGAACAGATGTTGAAAAGGCCACCAATGACGTGTGAAAATTCAGATTCATGCTGGCCTCCAACTGGGTCACAGTAGAGGAATCAAGCACCAGACAGTCTTCAGTACTTTCACCAACTTCTAGAGTGAAATCCATGACAGGCTTGACAGCAACTGGATCAGGCTAGTCTTTCTGGCCACCTTCTTAGCAGATTGCTGTCCCTTGGGATGGGAGGATTCCACCATAGCACCCTGAGCCAATAGCTTAAATCATTGGTTCTCAAGGTATATGGATAAAGACGATAAAAGACTATGTAGGGTCTTGGGGACAAATGCCTGACAGATGGAGCACTGCATATTATTGTGGGAAGCACCAAAAGAAAGACTAATTGTGACGGTCTTTATGGGGAATCTGCCTCTCACACTGAAATCTTCCCCTTTTGGATGACATGAACACAAGTACACTAACAGTGAACAAAGACAGAGAAGAAACTCCAATGGGACACTTACCCGAATATGGCTAGGTAACAAAGCATAGCAAAAGAGCATTCAGAGAAACATTCAATAGTGGCATTCAGACTGATGGCAAAAAAGTTCTGAATGCCTGCTTCTGTTAGTCACCTTTATGCCCTATGCTTTATGCAGGAGCATACGTGTGACGTGTGGCGCCTACAAGACCTAAAGGCTTTGGTATATTGGCCAGATACTGGGCAATCCTTGGCAGGAGGTCAGTTATGTAAAGAATACTGCAACAATGATATGGAAGGTCATCTTCAGACAATACTAAAACCAAAAGAAAGACTAAATTCAAATCATTCTATGTTTTGCAACTTATAAACAAAGGTATAGCATCCAAGTCCAAGGATGTCATTGTTCCACTGTATTCGGCATTCAGACCTATGGAGTGCAATGTCTCCTTTGGTATGTACCTAAGCAGGCATATCCAACAACTTTAATCTCCACAGAGGTTCCTCACAAAAAGAATACAGATGCAAGTAAAATGTCCTATGCAGGCCACCTCAGGGCCCTATCCCTGTATTTTATCTCTTACACGCTTTTGAGGGGAGAACTATGCCTGGCATACAGGGCACTGTCAGACCCCACTCTGGTGGACCTCCTGCATATCCACAAAACAAACAGCTCCAGAATTACCTATTCTAAAGACTTAAACCTTGCCTGTTTTATAAACTGGACCTGCTGGAGACACAGGTATGTATCCCAGAGACTACCCCATCTATGGAACAGGCTCCCCCATCCATGTGAAGCAGAGTTCCTCCCCAACACAATTCAAGTGCAACCTGGACAATTAGATGGAAAACCGGAAAGTCATCCCTGACTTGGCACCTACGACATTATCAACATGCAGGGTTGTGCCCGATGATGTCAGCTTCATGACTGTGCCTGACCCCTGACTGCCTACTGCAGTGAGAAACAAATTAACATGCCACCTACCTTTACATCCACAGTCTCCGAATAGTCATCATAGTAACCCTGTCTCTACTCAAATCCAGTGCATTTTGGAATGCAGATGGTAAAAATATGAATGGCAAATTCCAGTGATTTCGTTTCCATTTTTTCCAAATGGAGTTAGTGCTACCCGAGGCCAGATAAACCCAACTAACTCTCTCTTCATGATTTCCAAGTAGTGGAATTAAACAAAAGTCATGCATCCAAAGGCTCCCGGATCTTACAGTGTAGGTAAGTGATGATGTTTTAACTTTTGGCATATACTAGAACCTAAATATTTTCTAAAAATACGATGCTAGACCTACAAAGTACATTATATGAAACATAGGTTCATAGGTTAGTACTAGGCTAACTGCCCTTGCGAGCCATTGTAAGCCTTTCCAATTATCCCTTGTGAGACTCAAACCCTGCACCTTGCCTTGTGTTTGTAAGGCAAACACCTTAACCATTAGGCCACCCTCCCAACCCCAAAATAGAACCCACAGCTTTTTACACCAAAGGTGAGAATGCTACCTGTTGACCCACTGACACTGCTGACCCACTGACAATGAAGAATAACTTGTTAAGCAGAATTACATCCTTCATGCAGGACTGAAAGAACTGGGTATCTGAGTTACATTCAGAGGTCAATATTGCAGTGAAGTATACATATGGTATAAATAAGTAAATGCTGCAAATGTACTCAACAGTTATGAAAAATAAAAGTGTTAGAAAACAGTTACTTTAGGAGGTCCATATTGCTCTCCCCCAGCTACATGGCTGGTTACCTAGAGTGTGCCCACACACCACTTTAGAGATCCAGATTAGGCAGGCGCCTTTATAGTACAGAACAAAGAGGGGACAGTCACTGGTAAGGACTGGTAGCAAAGCCATACCTCTCAGCTGTTCCCATTTACGGGGATGTCCCCGATTTTAACTCACATTTTTTAGTTCCTTTCCTCTTAATCCCTCCTAAAACTGTTGGCATGTGGGGGAAACATGGTAAATTACATGATAAAAATTAAGGGTTTATAAATTTCGTTTACTTTAGATGATACATACTGACCTCCTCTTATACTGGCAATGTCACTGGTTAGTACTAATATTCTAAAAGTGTCCTGATTATTAGTGAATTTGTTACTCATTCTGATGGTATTTGTTTCCAATTCATTGAAAGCCATGGAAAGGAAGCCTTGCAAACAAAGGTGAGGCTGTGGCCTTTAGAAGGAGCACAGAGACTCCACAGTCAGGCACACCGATGTCCCACTCACCAGGCTAAACAAGGAAAAGGTTACTGTCAGCTGCCTGTCGGGTGCCAGGATCAGTCACATAACCCATGCACTCAGGTCACTCCACAAGTACAAATATGACTCTGTCATTGTCCATGTTGGTGTGAACGACCTTAGACATACCTCCCTGGACTACATGAAGAGAGACATGGAAGAACTCTCTGATCTTGTAGCCCAGGCAGGTATGACCCTAGCCCTTAGTAGCATTCTGCCATCACCCAGAATGATACCGCAGTACAAGGACAAAATGATAGACTTAAACAATTGGCTAAGCTTCTGGTGTCATTCTTAGGGGATCCAGTATCTGTATGCTTGGGATGACATGGTCGACAGACCACGATTCTTTGCCAGAGATGGCCTGTACCTGTCGCTCCTGGGATTCTGGATACTGGCTAAGGCTCTTGATGCCCCTATAGTGCCTTTTTTAGGCAAGGGTCAAATAAATTCACCACCGTAACAGGAACAGGCAAGCAAAAACGGAGGATAATGCTAGAAGTCTAAATCTCAAAATGCACTCACTCAAGGCACTCCTTAAAATGGAGAACATCTATATCTGTGCAGTGACCGAGACCTAGTTCAAGGCTCGAGAGAGCACCCCTGTACTACCAGGCTATAACTCATACCACACTTTTTGGCCATGTAACCTGGACCGGAACACCAAAGGAGGAGGTGTGTCCATATTCATTAAGGATATCCACACCTCCAGGCTAGTTGCTCAGCATAATGCACCCGAGGTTAACCAAGTGCAACTAACGCTGGGCAAAACTGCAATCCAGATTGTAGCTTGCTACAGATCCCCCACCATGCCTCAGGATTCCCACTTCTCTTTTCTTGATGTACTGGAAAATATTAGTTTTCAACCAAACACCCTAATAATGGGAGATTTCAACTACCCCACCATTGACTGGGAAAACTACTCGTGTATCAACTCCTTCACACAACGCTTTCTGGAATTCATAAACTCCAATGCCCTGGATCAACTTATCCACAACCCCCACCAGGGGCACCAATATCCTAGACCTAGTCATTACCAACATGAGTGACCAGTGCTCCACACCTGAAGTCAACTCCTCGTTGGTCCGATCCGACCATAAGCTAATCACCCTTGATATCCACATCCTGCCCCCACCCCCCATTAAGGAAACCATGGTAAAAAAATTCTCCAAAGCCAACTTCATGCATCTTAAGACAGAAGTGGTGAACTTCATGACAACCCATGCAGATGGACAATACAGTTAAGACTGCTGAATCCTACACAAATGCACTCTATAAGCACTTACACGAGTGCATGGATCATGCTATCCTAAACAGAACCAAGGCACTATCCTCCAAAAAAAGGAAGCCAATCTGGTGGTCCCTGCCATAAACAAACTGTACAACAGAAGGAAAAATTGTTGCAAAATAGAGTAAAATCCCATGAGTGGAAGAGCTCAGTGGTCAGCCTCAGTAAGAAGGTAAGATCCTTATAAGATCCTCCAAAGCTAGCTATGAAAACAAAATTGCCACTGATTCTAAGGATAACCACAAAGCATTCTATAGCTATATCAAGATTCTCAATGGAAACACCCAAATCTGCTCTGAGTTACAGCACAACGGCATAAAAATTACAGAACCAACTGATATTGCCAACATCTTGGCAGACCCCACCCCCTAAAGGGCCCATATCTATACAGGAAGAATGCAGAGTCCCTGTAATCACAACTACGCAGGTAAAAGCTGCACTCTCTAAAGACAAAAACACAGCATCCATGGGACCGGACAACATCCCAGGCTGCATTTTACACGATCATCAGAATGAACTTGCGCCCCACCTAAGCACCATGTTAAATCATAGCCTCACATCAGGCTTTGTGCCCAAGGAATGGCGTACAGCAAAAGTTATCCCACTCCACAAAGGGGGAGCCACCACTGATCCTGGGAACTATCGCCCTATTAGCCTGATGAGCCTGGTCTGCAAGGCCATGGAACGTATCATCATGGAACTCATAAACAAAGACATTGGTAACCTCCAAACTCTGGATCCCACCCAGTTCGGGTTTGTGAAAGGCACATCATGCCTCCTGAACCTGATCGACTTCTTTGAGGCAGTCAACAAAGCTGTAGATGAGGGTAAGGTGGTTCACACAGCCTATCTTGACTTCACCAAGGCTTTTGACACCATCCCCCATTCTGGAATTATAGCTAAACTCACTAAACTAGGTATAAACCCCTACATCACAAGATGGGTTGCCAATTGGCTCAATGACAGAACTCACAATGCAAATGTTGCACACTGCAAATCTGACCTCAAACCAGTGACAAGTGGAGTACCACAGGGTTCAGTCCTGGGACCTCTCCTGTTTGGTATCTACTTCTCTGAAATACAGGCTAACACAGAAGGCCTTTGGCTAAGAAAGTTCGCAGATGACTGCAAACTAGGAACCATAGTAGAGTCCCCAAATGATGTGGAAATCCTACAGAAGGGCCTCGCTGAGACAGATGCCTGGTGTCAGAGCCATGGCCTCAATCTCAATGCCAAAAAGTGGATTGTCATCCCCTTTGGTAAAAACTCTGTACCCATGAATTACTACATAGACAGCAGTCTACTTAACACCAAATGTGTGATACGAGACCTTGGGACCCAGGTGGACAGCAGTCTGTCCTTTGATAGTCACATCACCACAGTAGTTAGGAAGTCCTTCTACGTGGCACACACCATCATAAAAGGGTTCTCATCCAGGGTAAAAAGAAGTAATTGTTTCCCTCTACTAGACACTCAGACCCATTATAGAGTACAACGCCATTTTTGGAATGTACCTCACAAGGACATCTGCAGCAGCTGGAAAGGCCACAGAAGTACCTCACAAAGAGGATTACTGGCCTCAAACAGATGCCCTACACCGACAGTCTCAAAGCACTCCAGCTTTATTCCGTAGCATATCACCTACTCTGAGGTGATCTCTGCCCAACATATAAAGCTATGCCAAACCCAGAGCTGTTGGGCATGCTACACCTAAAGAAATCCAAATCCCTCCGAGCTACACACTCTAGGGACCTAAACCTTGTCACCACAATAAACAGGACATGCTGGAGGGATAAATTCCTGTCCCAGAGACTTCCCATACACTGAAGCAGGCTACCCATCTATGTCAAGCAAAGTTCTTCATTAGCACTCTTCAAGAAAAATTTTCATGAGTGGATAGGAAATGGGAAATACACCCCGGGATCACTTCTGTGTCTCTGCTCGACAGTGGCACAGGAAAATAACTTTCTTGGGTGGCGTAAGCCAGGGAACATTGTTGGCTAAGCGTATGGAGGCTCTCAGGCCAATATACTAGGCTATCAGAGAACATTGTTGCAGGACTCTTACCACTAGAAATGTCTGATACATGCGCATAGTCGTTTTTATTTACTGCAATTATGACTTTGAATCAAAACTTTAGTAAACAAAAAAAATATCAGTCTGAAAGGAGTATGCGAGTTTCCCAGTGATACCGTTATCTCTGAGGTCCCAGTGAAAACAGTTTTAAAAAAAAAAGGTTTACTTTTCAGTAAAGTAAATAAAAAAATTTCAGGTAATGCATGTAGGAAACTTTTGTTACCGTTAGAGACATTTCGATTTATTGCTGTGGCTAGGAGGGTAAAAAGTGCTCTCTTTTTGCAGATATGGAAGGCAAGCCTGGGAATGATACCTGCACATGCATTAATAGTATATGGAAGTATGTACTGCAGCAATGGGGAAATGTACATAGTAATGTTATAGCTCAACTTCTGTAAAACAACACTGCCTGAGGAACAAATGGGTAAAATGAGGAACATTAACAAGGTCAGCAGTTTTAGTTACTAGCCGTTTGGTTATGATTGCTAAAAATTCTTTCGAAGAATTAACAAGATCTAGCATTATCCCCAGTTAGTTTTTGTTTAGCAAATTTGAGTGAGAGCCCTGTGGCGCATGGAAGTTTTTAACCCACAATTAGGAAGGCCACGCGCTTAATACTGAGGCACACTTGAGAAATGTGCGCGTCTAACATGGTTGGGGAAGCCATCTAAAAAGTGCAAGACCAAAACAGAACCAATCTTCTGGAACAACCAAGCTGTGATGAGTGGTCTAGTCAGACAGAGAAACCACAACAGCAAGGAAGAATATCCAGATACAACAGGTAGGAACCACTCAAATAAGCACAGAAACATTACCACTCTAGTGCCTCGGCTACAGCCTTCAACGAGTATTAAAAAATACCAATAGCAAGCACAGTATCTATACAAACCCACCAATAAAATCATAAATCAACCAATAAAAATGCACACATAATTAAATCAATAACCTCCAATTACAATCTAAATTAAGACCGGAGGAGAACAGAATACCAAACTTCAAAATAAAAAAAGCTTCCATACACAATAAACTTTTTTTATACACATTTTCTGAATAAAAGTTAACTGACACTTTCTCTAAAATAGTGGCTTTTACACCATCAGGATTAGAATTATGATGCTGAACAAAATATTGTACAATAGGGCTCTCTACACTTTCCTTTTTAATACTTCTTACATGTTCCTGTAGTCTACTTTTTTAACTTTCTTTTACTCTCCCCCCTATATACACTAAGTTACATGGGCATTATAAGGCATAATTAACTCCTTCAGTGTCACAACTATACATCTCTGAAAAAGAAAAAGAAACCTCATTGATATGAGAAAATGTTCTAACAACATAACCACACACACAATGACCACAGAAAGATATGGTCCCATAACACTAAGGGAAAAGCAAGGAGTTGCAATGGGTAAAGAAAAATTATGGACTAAAATATCCCTCAAATTTCTGCCTCTCCTACAGGACACCTCAAGAAAGGGAGAAACTATGTCTCCTAAACCTTAAATTTAAACAGAAAATTCCAATAGTACTTCACTAAATTCACTAAAACATAACTCAAAACAGTATACGCAGTAACAAAATATATTCTTCCCTCCCCCGGTAGACAAAAAAAAAAAAAAAAAAAAAACAGCCCAGACTATCCTCTATACCATAATCCATTGGGTTACAATTAAACTCAACAGTAACCCTACGAACAGCAGAGTGTACCAATTCATAATCATAACCTCTAGAACAAAAAAATAGAACACATCCTACTAACCTTAACATTAAAATAACAATAACTAGATAATTCTCCACGGGGCAAGTGTTTCACTGCTCAAAAATATAAAACCAGACAGTCCAACATAAACACTGGCATTACAACATCCAGGCAGTGAACGAACCATAAAACGTTTATTAAGTCATAAACCGGTAAGTGCTTTCTCTGTGAACTTCTTCAGACCATTAAAATCATTCAAATCAAGTAAAAACATTTAAATATGATTATTCATCCAATAAAAAAATAAATAAATAATTCCAAGGAATCAATTTAAAACAGAATAGTTGAAATTTCAAGGCATATACCATCATTACACATCATATAAATTTGTCATTCTATTACAATTCATTATAACCAAACTGCCATACAATATAAACAGCAACTTTTAAGCCGTTAGCTCATAAGGAACCAACATTAAGTAGGCATTAGGAATGTGCATAGTGATTCATAAATATATGTAATAAAAGCATTTAAAATGTACTTCTAAGGGCTTAGAACATGATCTTAGCTTAGCCAGCTTCCCTTTTGGTGCCTGAATTAACATTTCCTGATTGGTTTTACCTATCCCATGGCTGATAATTGTAGATTAGCCCTAGTGAGAATAAATGTGATCATACTAGAGATAATATGAGGGGACCCATGTAAGGGATGCAGCATTTAGTAAATGCCTCTATCCATTAGTGGCATGAGGGGCAATCCTGGAGTACATTTTCTATTACCCACCCTTAGATCCAAGTTGCATTTGAATACAGACAGGGATGAGCTTTGTTTTACTTGAATGGATAGTCTGTTTTGGAACAATGGCAGCCTCTGTGATATAGATCCATCTCTCCACAGCATTCAGTTTAGATACCTGGACTGAGGTATTTCTGATGCCATATGACTTGCTATTGTTCAGCAGGTCCATCTGTATTAGGTTGGAGGATGCCTTGTATACCAGACACGTTACCTCTAAGCACCCTGTAGGATACGGAGTATACTGATAAATCTGTGAGGTGGTCCATGCAAGATCTATTGTTTAGGACTTGTATCTCTTTAGCAAGATATCTCTGTGGGTATTCCAATAGTTGCATGGGTCTGGATAGATACACGTCAAAGTGGGCATTATACAAAAGGACTTGACCTAATGAGGGCTTTGTAAAGGGGGACAAGAACATCTCTAGATCTAGTCACAATCAATTTGTTTATAAGTTGTGCAATATAGAAAGACTTTATGACTCTGGGCACATGCTGGTCAAAAGTTAGGTCATTCTACACACAAGTTCCCAAATGCCAAACAACTGGGTCAGTTCTCAGGGGGCATTGTCAATTTGGCAGTTTCCTGGATTAGAGGACTTCCCAAAGGATACGATAATATATTTCTTGGAGTTTAGTTTCAATTCATGATTCTAGCAACAGTTATTGTTTGGGACAAATCTTCCTGCATGATGGTCAAGTCATTTCGGGATTCAATAAAGTACAGTTTTGTACCTACCATAAATGTAGATGTCTGATAGATATGCAACTGCAGTCATAACATATGGGTTGTCCTGCCTCAGGCAGCCTTCGGTCGGCCGGATTCCTAAGTCTGGGTCCGACGTCGGCTGATGTCGCATTTCTCTCCAACGTCAGAGCGGCTGGAGTACATAAGCATCAGCCGACGCCATTTTCTTCAGTGTTTCTTGCCCCAGATGCCAGGTGCCCTCCAAGGAAGGCTGTAATCAAATTGGAAGACAAAAACAGGATTCCAGACAAATAAGTAAGCAATAAACAGATACACCATAACAGATATCCCCAGCTAAGAGAAACAGGGATAGGAGTGGACCCAAGGCATAGAGGGGTATGGAGGGAGGGAAAATCTGACTGCAGTTGCATATCTATTGGACATCTACATTTATGGTAAGTACAAAAAGTACAGTTTTGTACCTACCATAAATGTAGATGTTCGAGGATCCACATTGCTGCAGTCCTAACTATTGGGTAGTCCGCTGTCCAGTCGGCCCGAATACCAAAGTATATGGCTGACGTCGGTCAGGGCGCATTAGACTGACGTCAGTACGTCAGGGTACTAATGCGCATGACCGACATATCCTCAGTCTTTTCTTGCCCCAGATGTCAGAAGACCCTGAAAAGCTAAGGCCAAAACCAAAAATCCGAAACATACCTGCACTAAAAATATGTACAATATATACAAAATTACCAGAATATAACCACACCTACACAACCACCCTAAACACAGAGGGGAAGGAGGGAGGGTGGACTGCAGCAATGTGGATCCTCGAACATCTACATTTATGGTAGGTACAAAACTGTACTATGTTCTTCATTCCACATTGCTGCAGTCCTAACTATTGGGTAGAATCCCAAAGCAGAGGTAAGGGAGGCTGGCAAATCATAAGGAAGCAGGAACTGACAACATGCCTTGCAAAATAGCTGTGGCAAAACCAGCCCTAGACTTAGAGTAGAGAGGAAGGTGATAATGCTTAGAGAAAGTATGCACTGAACTCCAAGTAGCTGCCTCCAAAATATCCTTAGTGGCCATCCCCCTTAGAAATGCTGTAGAAGTGGCAGTAGCCCTAGTGGAATGAGGCCTAATTCCAGCTGGAATCTCCTTGCCACGATGGGAATAACAAAATGCAATGCAAAACCCAATCCACCTAGAAATAGTTTGTTTTGACACAGGCTTGCCCAAAGCAAAAGAAACAAACAACTGCTGAGACTGCCTAAAATCCTTAGTCCTGCTCAAATAATAACGCAATTGCCTGTGTACATCTAAAGTGTGCAAAATCTTTTCCCCTTTATTTTGGGGATCTGCATAAAAAGTAGGCAAATGAATAGTTTGGTTTAAAGCCACACTAGAAACCACCTTAGGCATAAAGGAAGGATTAGTGCGTAAGATACCCTATCCTTATGAAAAATCAAAAAGGCTCTACCGCCATAAGGGCCTGCAACTCAGAAACCCTTCTTGCAGAAGTAATGGCCAACAAAAAGCAGTCTTCCATGACAAATATTTCAATTCAGCAGTAGCTGAGGCTCAAAAGGTTGTAGAGTAAGTTTCTCCAACACAAAATTGAGATCCCAAGCAGGAGTAGGAGCTCTCATTGGGGGTCTTATATTCTTTGCCCCTCTAAGAAATTGCTTGAACAAAGGATGCGAAAACAATGGTGGGTCACAATCATAGTGAGCTGAAATTGCTGCAGCATGAATCTTAATGGAAGAGAAAGACAAACCTTTGTCCAATAACTCAGTAAGATATTGAAGAGCCACACTCAAATTAGGCTCAGAAATCTCCAAATTGTTTGCTGCACTCCAAAATAAAATCTCTTCCATTTTTCTGCGTACACTTTCCTTGTACTAGGTCTTCTGGCTTCCATAATCACATTTAAAACTTGTTGAGGAAGTTGAGACCTGCTGTCTTTCAAAACAGAATATGCCAGGCTGTTAGATGAAGAGATTGAAGCTTGACATTGAGCAGGTGACCGTCCCTCTGAGACAACAGGTGTGGAATCAAGGGTAAAGGCCATGGAGGCTTCCTTACCAGACTCCTCAGTAATGGGTACCAGTGCTGCGAGGCCAATCTGGAGCTATTAAAATCATCCTTGGCTTGTCTTGTCTGACCTTTAGAAGCACCTTTGGGAGAAGAGGCAGAGGTGGAAAAGCATACACATGAAGATTTTTCCAACTGAAAGAAAGAGCATCCACTTTCCAAGCTGTGTGATGAAACCTCTTTGTGCAAAACTTTGGCAGCTGGTGGTTTAGTGGAGAAGCGAACAGATCTATGTCTGGAGTTCCCCATGACACTGTCAATTTTTGAAATACATGAAGATCCAGTTTCCACTGTGGGGATCCATGATTTGTCTGCTTAACACATCTGCTAAGGAGTTCTGTGCTCGGCAGAAACCTTGCCTGAAGAGTTAGTTGCAAGCTGAGCAGTCTCCCATAAAATCATTGCTTGCCTGCACAATGGGTAAGAATGTGTTCCCCTTGTTTGTTGATGTACCACATGACAGTTGTGTTGTCTGTTAGAATCAACACCTGCCCTGGAAGAAGTAACTCCTTGAAAGCCATTAATGCAAACTGGACTGCTAACATCTCTTTCATGTTGATATGTAGATGCTGTAGTCTGGCAGGCCACTTGTCTTGTATCCACTTTCCATTTAGATGAGCTCCCCAAGCAATGTCTGAGGCATCTGTCGTTAGAATCTGACTCGCCTCTGGCCGGGTCACAGAGAGTCCCTTGTTTAGGTGACATTCCTGAGCCCACCACAAAAATTCCTTTTGAATGCAAGGTATTATTTGAATGACAGTGTCCAAATCCTGGCAGTGCTGTGTCCATACATTTTGAGATACCATTGCAGCTTCCTCATATGCAGTTTGGCATTGGGAAGCACCAGAATACAAGATGCCATGAACCCTAAGGCTTGAAGGACTGTCCTTGCAGTCAGCCCGGACTGAAGAGATAGTTGATGGAAGTAACTGGAAAGATTCTTTTGTTTGTCCGGGGTTAAAAGGCCATCTGGGCTGCTGTATTCAGTCTCACACCCAGAAAGCACATGTCTTGAGAGGGTACTAGACTGGACTTTATTTCGTTCACAGAATACCCTAGGCATCTTAGCACTGCTATGACATAATCCAAATGCTGTAGAAGGTCTTCCTTTTCTTGAGCTAGAATCAGGCAGTCGTCCAAGTAAGGATAGATTTGAATTCCTTTTAGCCTGAAGTAAGCTATCACTGAGCCAGAACCTTTGTGAATACTCTGGGCAGTGGATAAGCCAAAGGGCAATGCAGAGAACTGATAATGAGAATTTCCAGCTCGAAAACGCAGATACTTCCTGCAACTTAGTCTTATAGGCACATGAAGGTAAGCTTCCTTGAGATCTAAAGTTACCATCCAGTGATCCTTGCCCAGCAGAGGTAAAAGCTGTTGTAACGTCAACATTTTGAACTTGGGAATGTCCAGATAAGTGTTGAGGATAGATAAATCCAAAATTGGCCTCCACGTGTTCCCCTTCGGTACTAGGAACAGGCGAGAATAAAATCCTAGGCCCCTTTCTGGCACAGGAACTGGCTGAATGGCCCCTATGTGGAGCAACAGAGAAATTTGCTTGTGAGCCTCTTGTCTTTGTAGAGGAGGAATGTCTGGCATGCCTTTGAAAGGAGGCATGGTATGGAAATAAAACCTGTAACCGTGGTGAATGATATCCAGAACCCATCTGTCTTGGGTAATTAAATCCCAATTTTCTTTGAAAAGAGACAGCCTTCCTCCCAAAGGTGCTGCCAGGCGAGAATGTACTGGCAGCTGAAAAGGCAGGTCATTGGGTCTGCTTACGGGCTGACCCCTGCCCTCACCAGAAGTCTGAGCAGGGGAACTCCCTGTCCTAGGCCTAAAAGAACCTTGAGCTCTGCCCCTACCACGTCTAGACCTACCCCTAGACTGGGAATCATAAGCAGGATAAGTCCATCCCTTAGTAGGCCAATTTCTACTAAACTTCGGAGGCTGCACCTGCAAAAAATCCTTAACAGTTTGCATAGACTTAGCCTTGTCCTCCATTTTCTTTAAGACTGCTTCCACAGGCGAACCAAACAACACATCAGACTGCAAAGGAGCATCCAAAATCCTTGTTTTAACATGCTCAGCTAAATTCTGATCTCTCAACCAGGCATGCCTATGAAGAACAGAACCAGTGGCAGCCACCCTCGAGGAGGCCTGCACAGCATCAAAACCACATTGCAAGGAATGTTTACCCACCTGTTCAGACACATGAACTAAATCCTGCAACTCTTTACACTCAATACCTTCTGCCAGAGCATCCACCTTAGATTTCAATTGTGAAAGGAGATAATTCTGATATTTTAACATGTGAAACTGACAATTCAACGCCCTCATGGCTAAAGTGGAAGAAGTATACACTTTCTTTCCCCATCTATCCAAAGCCCTTGCCTCTTTATCAGGAGGAACAGGATTTTTAACAACAGAGGCCTTCACACCTTTAGGCCCCTGAGAGACAGTTTCCGGGTCTGCCCTAGGACTCTTAAAAAGATACTTATGAGCTTCAGGCACCCTATAGTACCTATCCGGTTTAACTGGGGCAGGAGGCAAAGAATCAGGATTGAGAGAAGCCTCTGCAAAAACATCTTCCACCACATTCAGAACAGGAGGTATAGCTAAAGGCCTATGCTGGGGTAAAAACAAGAATTCCCTAAGCCTCTTCCTGGAATCAGAGAAATCTTGACCTTCCCATTTAAAATGCTCCCTCATGGAATGCAGAGTCTCTGAAAATGAAAAATCCTCAGGAGGAGAAGCTGAAGGAGTACAATCATCCACATCAGAATCAGAATAAGGAGGATACTCCTGCAAGTCTTCAGCCGAAGACTCAGAAGCCTCCGAACATTGCTCAAAACTCTCAAACTCAGGTTCCACCCTAGGCCTCTTATCAGGAGGGGGCATAGAACCTCTAATCATAGTAATCAAATCCTCTGCCATTTTAAGCATATGTTTCTTAGGCAAAGAACCTGAAGCACTAGGAGAAAAGTACAGTTTTGTACCTACCATAAATGTAGATGTTCGAGGATCCACATTGCTGCAGTCCTAACTATTGGGTAGTCCGCTGTCCAGTCGGCCCGAATACCAAAGTATATGGCTGACATCGGTCAGGGCGCATTAGACTGACGTCAGTACGTCAGGGTACTAATGCGCATGACCGACGTCATATCCTCAGTCTTTTCTTGCCCCAGATGTCAGAAGACCCTGAAAAGATAAGGCCAAAAACCAAAAAAAAACTCCCAAAATACCTGCACCAAAAAATATATGTACAATATATACACAATTAGCAGAATATAACCTCACCTACACAACCACCCCTAAACACAGAGGGGAAGGAGGGAGGGTAAATTGGACTGCAGCAATGTGGATCCTCGAACATCTACATTTATGGTAGGTACAAAACTGTACTATGTTCTTCATTCCACATTGCTGCAGTCCTAACTATTGGGTAGAATCCCAAAGCAGAGGTAAGGGAGGATGGCAAATCATAAGGAAGCAGGAACTGACAACATGCCTTGCAAAATAGCTGTGGCAAAACCAGTCCTAGACTTAGAGTAGAGAGGAAGGTGATAATGCTTAGTGAAAGTATGCACTGAACTCCAAGTAGCTGCCTCCAAAATATCCTTAGTTGCCACCCCCCTTAGAAATGCTGTAGAAGAGGCAGTAGCCCTAGTGGAATGAGGCCTAATCCCAGCTGGAATCTCCTTGCCATGATGGGAATAACAAAATGTAATGCAACACCCAATCCACCTAGAAATAGTTTGCTTCGACACAGGCTTGCCCTTTGAACTCAAAGCAAAAGAAACAAACAACTGCTGAGACTGCCTAAAATCCTTAGTCCTGCTCAAATAATAACGCAATAGCCTGTGTACATCTAAAGTGTGCAAAATCTTTTCCCCTTTATTTTGGGGATCTGCATAAAAGGTAGGCAAATGAATAGTTTGGTTTAAAGCCACACTAGAAACCACCTTAGGCATAAAGGAAGGATTAGTACGTAAAGATACCCTATCCTTATGAAAAATCAAAAGGCTCCACTGCCATAAGGGCCTGCAACTCAGAAACCCTTCTTGCAGAAGTAATGGCCAACAAAAAGCAGTCTTCCATGACAAGTATTTCAATTCAGCAGTAGCCAGGCTCAAAGGTTGTAGAGTAAGTTTCTCCAACACAAAATTGAGATCCCAAGCAGGAGTAGGAGCTCTTGGGGGTCTTATATTCTTTGCCCCTCTAAGAAATTGCTTGAACAAAGGATGCGAAAACAATGGTGGGTCACAATCATAGTGAGCTGAAATTGCTGCAGCATGAATCTTAATGGAAGAGAAAGACAAACCTTTGTCCAGTAACTCAGTAAGATATTGAAGAGCCACACTCAAATTTGGCTCAGAAATCTCCAAATTGTTTGCTGCACTCCAAAATAAAAATCTCTTCCATTTTTCTGCGTACACTTTCCTTGTACTAGGTCTTCTGGCTTCCATAATCACATTTAAAACTTGTTGAGGAAGCTGAGACCTGCTGTCTTTCAAAACAGAATATGCCAGGCTGTTAGATGCAGAGAGTGAAGCTTGACATTGAGCAGATGACCTTCCCTCTGAGACAACAGGTGTGGAATCAAGGGTAAAGGCCATGGAGGCTTCCTTACCAGACTCCTCAGTAATGGGTACCAGTGCTGCCGAGGCCAATCTGGAGCTATTAAAATCATCCTTGGCTTGTCTTGTCTGACCTTTAGAAGCACCTTTGGAAGAAGAGGCAGAGGTGGAAAAGCATACACATGAAGATTTTTCCAACTGAAAGAAAGAGCATCCACTTTCCAAGCTGTGTGATGAAATCCTTGTGCAAAACTTTGGCAGCTGGTGGTTTAGTGGAGAAGCGAACAGATCTATGTCTGGAGTTCCCCATGACACTGTCAATTTTGAAATACATGAAGATCCAGTTTCCACTGTGGGGATCCATGATTTGTCTGCTTAACACATCTGCTAAGGAGTTCTGTGCTCGGCAGAAACCTTGCCTGAAGAGTTAGTTGCAGACTGAGCGCAGTCTCCCATAAAATCATTGCTTGTCTGCACAATGGGTAAGAATGAGTTCCCCCTTGTTTGTTGATGTACCACATGACAGTTGTGTTGTCTGTTAGAATCAACACCTGCCCTGGAAGAAGTAACTCCTTGAAAGCAATTAATGCAAACTGAACTGCTAACATCTCCTTCATGTTGATATGTAGATGCTGTAGTCTGGCAGGCCACTTGTCTTGTATCCACTTTCCCTTTAGATGAGCTCCCCAAGCAATATCTGAGGCATCTGTCGTTAGAATCTGACTTGCCTCTGGCCGGGTCACAGAGAGTCCCTTGTTTAGGTGACATTCCTGAGCCCACCACAAAAATTCCTTTTGAATGCAAGGTATTATTTGAATGACAGTGTCCAAATCCTGGCAGTGCTGTGTCCACAGATTTTTGAGATACCATTGTAGCTTCCTCATATGCAGTTTGGCATTGGGAAGCACCAGAATACAAGATGCCATGAACCCTAAGGCTTGAAGGACTGTCCTTGCAGTCAGCCCGGACTGAAGAGATAGATGATGGAAGTAACTGGAAAGATTCTTTTGTTTGTCCGGGGTTAAAAAGGCCATCTGGGCTGCTGTATTCAGTCTCACACCCAGAAAGCACATGTCTTGAGAGGGTACTAGACTGGACTTTATTTCGTTCACAGAATACCCTAGGCATCTTAGCACTGCTATGACATATTCCAGATGCTGTAGAAGATCTTCCTTTTCTTGAGCCAGAATCAGGCAGTCGTCCAAGTAAGGATAGATTTGGATTCCTTTTAGCCTGAAGTAAGCTATCACTGGAGCCAGAACCTTTGTGAATACTCTGGGCAGTAGATAAGCCAAAGGGCAATGCAGAGAACTGATAATGAGAATTTCCAGCTCGAAACGCAGATACTTCCTGCAACGTAGTCTTATTGGCACATGAAGGTAAGCTTCCTTGAGATCTAAAGTTACCATCCAGTGATCTTTGCCCAGCAGAGGTAAAAGCTGTTGTAACGTCAACATTTTGAACTTGGGAATGTCCAGATAAGTGTTGAGAATAGATAAATCCAGAATTGGTCTCCACGTGTTCCCCTTCTTTGGTACTAGGAACAAGCGAGAATAAAATCCTAGGCCCCTTTCCGGCACAGGAACTGACTGAATGGCCCCTATTTGGAGCAACAGAGAAATTTGCTTGTGAGCCTCTGTTCTTTGAAGAGGAGGAATGTCTGGCATGCCTTTGAAAGGAGGCAAGGTATGGAAATAAAACCTGTAACCGTGGTGAATAATATCCAGAACCCATCTGTCTTGGGTAATTAAATCCCAATTTTCTTTGAAAAGAGACAGCCTTCCTCCCAAAGGTGCTGCCAGGCGAGAACGTACTGGCAGCTGAAAAGGCAGGTCATTGGGTTTGCTTACGAAAGGACTGACCCCTGCCCTCACCCGAAGTCTGAGCAGGGGAACTCCCTGTCCTAGGCCTAAAAGAACCCTGAGCTCTGCCCCTACCACGTCTAGACCTACCCCTAGACTGGGAATCATAAGCAGGATAAGTCCATCCCTTAGCAGGCCAATTTCTACTAAACTTCGGAGGCTGCACTTGCAAAAAATCCTTAACAGTTTGCATAGACTTAGCCTTGTCCTCCATTTTCTTCAAAACTGCTTCCACAGGCGAACCAAACAACACATCAGACTGTAAAGGAGCATCCAAAATCCTTGTCTTAACATGCTCAGCTAAATTCTGATCTCTCAGCCGGGCGTGCCTACGAAGAACAGAACCAGTGGCAGCCACCCTGGAGGAGGCCTGCACAGCATCAAAACCACACTGCAAGGAATGTTTACCCACCTGTTCAGACACATGCACCAAATCCTGCAACTCTTTACACTCAATACCATCAGCCAGAGCATCCACCTTAGATTTCAACTGTGAAAGAAGATAATTCTGATATTTTAACATGTGAAACTGACAATTCAACGCCCTCATGGCTAAAGTGGAAGAAGTATACACTTTCTTTCCCCATCTATCCAAAGCCCTTGCCTCTTTATCAGGAGGGACAGGATTTTTAACAACTGAGGCCTTCACACCTTTAGGCCCCTGAGAGACAGTTTCTGGGTCTGCCCTAGGACTCTTAAAAAGATACTTATGAGCTTCAGGCACCCTATAATACCTATCCGGTTTAACTGGGGCAGGAGGCAAAGAATCAGGATTCAGGGAAGCCTCTGCAAACACATCTTCCACTACATTCAAAACAGGAGGTATAGCTAAAGGCCTATGCTGGGGTAAAAACAAGAATTCCCTAAGCCTTTTCCTGGAATCAGAGAAATCTTGACCTTCCCATTTAAAATGCTCCCTCATGGAATGCAGAGTCTCTGAAAATGAAAAATCCTCAGGAGGAGAAGCAGAAGGAGTAGAATCATCCACATCAGAATCAGAATAAGGAGGGTACTCCTGCAAGTCTTCAGCCGAAGACTCAGAAGCCTCCGAGCATTGCTCAAAACTCTCAAACTCAGGGTCCACCCTAGGCCTCTTATCAGGAGGGCATAGAACCCCTAATCAGAGTAATCAAATCCTCTGCCATTTTAAGCATATGTTTCTTAGGCAAAGATCCTGAAGCAGTAGGAGAAACCCCACAGAAGCTAAACTTGGCCTGCCCTCAAAGAAGCCTTGGAAACTGAAGGGAGGCTCTAACCACCTTAGGAAGAGGGAAGAACAACCACCTGAGAAGCCCCTCAGCCTGGCCTACTTCCTGAGAGGATACATCCTGTAACAGTAAAGTCTCTCCCTGAGACTCCAAAGAAACACCTGGCAAAACCTCCGGCTCCACTGAGCCTTCCAAAGAACCGGCGTCTGGGACTGTCGGTTCCTCCACCCTAGGCTTTGCTGCTTTATCTTTGCTTTTTAGCGAAGCGTCGGAGCATCCGACGGCATTTTATAATTACAACGCTTCCCAAACACTAACCTGGCACAGTCTAACCTTCTCTTAATAGTGCGTTTGTTAAATCTAGCACAAGAGCGGCATCCAACAACGTCGTGCTCAGGCCCTAAACAAGGTATACACAAAGTATGGTAATCCCTATGAGGTATCTGTTTCCCACAAGAAATACAGTTATTCACTTTTTCTGACATCCGGTTAAATACTGAGGCAAGAAAAACCAAAATATTCTAACGGGTACTTAGCCAACTTTGATTCGGTCTGAAACTCTGACTTCAGAAACTTTCAGAACGCCAACCTGCACTCGCAAAATTGCTTCTGCATCGGACCATGCGGCAAAAAAGACTGAGGATATGACGTCGGTCATGCGCATTAGTACCCTGACGTACTGGCGTCAGTCTAATGCGCCCTGACCGACATCAGCCATATACTTTGGTATTCGGGCCGACTGGACAGCGGACTACCCAATAGTTAGGACTGCAGCAATGTGGAATGAAGAACATCTGTACTATGTCCTTCAAGAATGCAACTGCAGTCATAACATAAGGGTTGAATACCATAGCTTAGCTGGGGGAGGAGGAATGCTCTAGGAAAGAGATGGTGTGGCAATCAAACCCTGCAGAACTGCCGAAGCAAAGCCTGCTCTGGATCTGGAATATAAAGGGAGATTGTAGTGTTTGGAGAATGTATGCACGGAGCTCCATGTAGCAGCTTCTAGAATGTCTTTTGTAGGCACCCCTCTTAAGAATGCTGTAGAGGTGGCTGTAGCTCTGGTGGAGTGTGGTCTGACATTGGCTGGAACATTCTTCCCATGGAAGGAATAACAAAATCTGATGCAATGTCCAATCCATTTTGAAATAGTCTGTTTGGAAATTGATTTTCCTTGTACTCCAGGGGCGTAAGCTACAAAAAGCTGATCAGACTTCCTACTGGTCTTGGTTCTGTCCAGGTAGTAGCGAAGTTGTCTGTGAATGTCCAAGGTATGCAACAGTCTTTCCCCTTTGCTCTCAGGATTGGGGAGAAAAGTAGGCAGGTGAATAGCTTGATTTAAAGAAACCCTAGATACCACCTTTGGCATAAAAGTATGGTTGGTTCTTAAGGAGACCCTGTCTCTGAAAGATTATGAACGGTGGTATTGCCATTAGGGCCTGTAGTTCCGAAACCCTTCTTGCCGAGGTAATTGCCAACAGGAAAGCGGTCTTCCATGATAAAAATTGTAAGTCCACTGAAGCTGCTGGCTCAAAGGGAGGTAGAGTCAGTTTTTCTAGGACAAAGTTGAGGTCCCAAGCTGGCACTGGAGCCTTTCTTGGTGGCTTAATGTTCTTGATTCTCCTGAGGAATTGCCTTAACAAAGGATGTGAAAACACAGGCGGATCAGTGTTATATCTAGCTGAGATAGCTGAAGCATGTATCTTTATGGAAGAATATGAGAGTCCATTCTGTAGCATATCTGCCAAATATTCCAGGATGAGTGGGATATTCAATAATGATGCATCGTGTCCCTTGCTGGTATTCCAAATGCTGAATCTCTTCCATTTTGCTAAGTAAACCTTTCTGGTGGATGGTCTTCGAGCTTCTGTTAATATCTACTGAACTTCCTTGGAGAGAGAGAGATTGAGGTTATTCATGGGATCTCCCAGGCTGTTAGCTGCAGTGTCTGAAGGTTTGGATGCACTGTTTTGAAGTTGTGTTGAGTCAAAAGTAGGGGCCATTGGGGAAGGGCCCACTTTTTGTTGTGACATATGCTCCGTAGTAGTGGGTACCAGTGTTGTCTTGGCCAGTCTGGAGCTATTAGGATCCCCTTGGGCCTCTCTGCTTTGATCTTTAGTAATACTGTGGTCATCAGTGGCAGAGGTGGGAATGCATAGATTTTTAGAAAGTTCCAGTTGAATGAAAGAGCATCTATTTTCCAAGCTTGTGGACGGTATGTCCTTGAACAGAATTTTTGTAGATGATGGTTGAGGTGGGAGGCAAATAGATCTACTTCTGGCCTGCCCCATGTCGAGGTGAGTTGTGTGAAGATTTTCGGATGTAACCTCCACTCGTGTGGATCTATGAAATTCCTGCTTAGGCTGTCCGCCAGCACATTGTCTTTGCCTGGAACAAACTGGGATTGCAACTGTATGTTTAGGCTCAGTGATTTTTCCCAAAGATTCATTGTCAGTCTGCAAAGGGGGTAGGAATGGGTGCCCCCTTGCTTGTTTATGTACCACATCACAGTGGTGTTGTCTGTCCGTATCAGTAGATGGCCTTGCTGAAGTTGTTGTCGAAAGGTCTCGATGGTGCATTACTGCCAGCATTTCCTTTTGGTTTATATGCAGATGTGTTTCCTTTGGAGACCATTGTCCTTGTATACATCTGCCCTCCATGTGCGCCCCCCATCCAAGGTCTGAGGTGTCTGTGGTCATGGTCTGTGTTATCTGAGGTTTTTTGAATGACATACCTGTGTTTGCCTGGCTTACCGAGGCCCACCATAGGAATTCCTTTTGTAGGCATGGAATGAGCGGTATGGTTGTCTCTAGGTTGTTGCTGTGCTGAGACCATAGGCTTTTTAGGTACCATTGAAGCTTTCTCATGTGTAGTCTTGCTAATGGAACCAGGAGAATGCAGGATGCCATGTAACCCAGGGCCTGTAGGAATCCCCTTGCAGTCATCTGGGTGAGTTTTGCCAAACCTTTGAAATAATGAGTTAACTTCTCTTGCTTGTCTTCTGTCAGGTAAGCCATTTGAGAGGCTGTGTCTAGATTGGCTCCTAAGAAGGTTATTTGCTGGGATGGCTGAAGTCTTGACTTTTGGAAGTTGACTGTGTATCCCAGAGCCTGTAGCAATTGTATGACATAGTTCAAGTTTTTTGTCAAAGTCAATTTGTCGTCCGCTTGTATGAGGCAGTCGTCCAGGTATGGGTAAATTTGGATCCCCTGGAGCCTGCAATGAGCAATTACTGAAGCCAGGCATTTTGTAAATACTCTGGGTGCAGTAGATAAGCCAAATGGCAATGCTGAGAATTGATAATGCTCTGGCCCTGCAAGAAATCTGAGGTATCTTCTGCAGCTGTGTCTGATAGGGACATGCAGGTATGCCTCCTTGAGGTCCAGAGTAATCAGCCAAGACCCCTTGCCCAGCATGGGAAGGAGTTGCTGTAGAGTCAGCAATTTGAACTTTGGTACTATGAGAAAAGTGTTTAATGTGGACAAATCCAGTATTGGTCTCCATTGAGTTTCTTTTCTTGGAACAAGGAACAGTCTTGAGTAAAACCCCTGGCCTTGTTCTTGTTGTGGAACTCTTTCTATTGCTTTTATCTGAGCAAGCAGTGAAATTTGCTTGATAGCCTCTGCCCTCTGGTTTTGTGGTAGGTTTGGCATGCCTTGTTTTCTTGGTAAGGTATGAAAGTGGAACCTGTAACCTTGGTCTATAATGTCCAAAATCCATTTGTCCTTTGTCAATAAGTGCCAATTGTCAGAAAACAGAGATAATTTTCCGCCCAAGGGAGCTTCTATTTGCTCCTTGGTCAGCGGAAGTAGAGGAAAGTCATTGAGATTGCCCTGTGGGGCAGGGGAGACCCCTGTGTCACTTCTTTGGTTTGTTGGTTGCCATTGTCGTCCCCTGTAAGAACCTCTGTATTGTCCTCTTCCTCGGCCACGCCTGTTTTTACCCCTTTGAAATCTTTCCGGATTAGGAAAGGACCAGTTTTTAGAAGGCCAATTCCTGCTGAATCTGGGTGGCTGAACCTGGAGGAAATCTTTGACCGTCTGAACTGATTTTGCTTTTTCCTCAATGGACTTTAACACATCTTTAGCATTAGTACCAAAAAGCTTGTTCTTTCCAAAGGTGCATCAAGAAGTTTTGCCTTAACATGATCTGGTAGAGGTTGTTCTTTTAACCATGCATGTCTACGAATGACCGCCCCTGTCATAGCTGCCCTACATGAAGCTTCCAATGCATCATATCCACACTGCAGAAAGTGATTGCTGACTTGCTGAGAATTATGTACAGCTTCCTGCAAAGACTTCCTGTCTAAAGGTTCAAGAGAGGCCAATGTTTTCTGTAAATCATCTAACAGGTAATCCTGATATTGAAACATATGAAAGGAGGCAATTCAGAGCTCTCATAGATAAAGTAGTGGAGGTGTAGACCTTTTTCCCCCATCTCTCTAATGACCTAGCTTACCTGTTGGAAGGCAAGGGGTTTTTGGAGGTGGATGCTGAAACTCCTTTAGGTCCCTGAGAAATAGTTTCTAGATCAACAGCATGGGCCCTGAAGAAATGAGAATGTGTTTCTGGGACCCTATAATATCTGTCTGGCTTGGCTGGGGCAGGAGGAAGAGTATCCGGGGTAACACTGGAGTCAGAGTATAGGTCATCCAAAACATCAAGCACAGGAGGTATAGCCAGGGGCCTGTGTTGGGGCTTTTTAAGGAAGGTTCGAAGGCGCTTTCTGGAATCAGAATATTCCTGGCCTTGCCACTTAAAATGTTCCCTCATGGTATACAGAACTTCCCCAAAAGAAATATCCTCAGGAGGGGAGGCCGAGGGGATGGAATCCTCTGCATCAGAGTCCTCATAGGTCTGGAAGGGCTCATCCTGGCCATCGGAGTGAACAGAGTCCTCAGAATCTTCATCTGAAGGGATAGGATCAGAGGGTTCAACCCGGGGCCTCTTATCAGAAGGAGGCTGGGATCCTCTCTCAGGATGGGCCTGTGAACCTCTAATCATGGAAATTAAGTCTGCGGCCATAGTCATGATTTGTGTTTCAGGAGTAGGCGGAGGTAAGGCCTTAACAGTAAGGTGCTTGGTCTTGCTGGCTGCCTTAGCATGTGTGTAGGCCTTAATAGACATGGCCATAGGAGGCCTAGCAGCACCACGTGCAGGAGTGACCTTATCTACAGCAATGGTCTCGGCCATTTCCTCGGAGGAAAATCTATAACAGGCGTCGGTGTGGCCTCCGGTATCGGAGGTGTCGGTAAAGCGGTGTCTTCGGTTCGGAGCGGTGAAATAACCGTCTCAGGGGGAACCGGAGCACTCGCGGTAGGTTTTGGCGTGGAGTCGGTGGAAGACGCGGGCTGAGGATGTCAGTCCCGGTCTTTTCGTTTCTTAGGAGTCTGCGATGTCGGAAGTTCCGACGGCATTGTATAAGCAAATTTATCGCTGAAAAAGTCTTCAGCGAACTCTGCCCGGCGCCTAAGAGTGCGCTTGTTGAAGTGAGCACAGGCGACACAGGCCGAGACGTCGTGGTCTGAGTCAAGGCAAGGAAGACAGTAAGAGTGGAAATCCTTATGAGGTATTTGTTTACCACAAGACAGACAATTGTTAACTTTTTCAGTAATTTCTGACATCGGCTGAGGCAAGAAAGGTCCCCAACGGGGTACTTAGCTTTTTTAATGACTTCGGATTCGAAGAATACAGGAGCTGACCGACCGGCACTTGCGAACTGCTTCTGCTTCGGGCACCGTGCGGCAAGAAAGACTGAAGAAAATGGCGTCGGCTGATGCTTATGTACTCCAGCCGCTCTGACGTCGGAGAGAAATGCGGCATCAGCCGCCGGACCCAGACTTTGGAATCCGGCCGACCGAGGGCTGCCTGAGGCAGGACAACCCATATGTTATGACTGCAGTTGCATTCTTGAAGGACATCTGCTCCTAGTTTGCAGTCATCTCAAACTTACTCAGCCAAAGTCCTTTGGTATTTCCTTTTGAGATGTTTATGCCAAACATAAAGTCTCAGCAACGAACCCTGGGGGACTCCACTGGTGACTGGTCTCTTCCTTTATTTTGATCTCATGTATCCTGTGAGCAAGCATACATTTATACATTCTTTGATTCACCTTCCCGATTGTATGAACCTGATTGTATTAAATTATATTCCTTGTACAATACAGCACCACTTGTTAGACTGTGTTTTAAGTTTGCAGTTTGGAACAGTCTTCTGGTAAGCAATGAAACAAAAATGTATGAACCAATAAAGAAAAAAAATAACCATTTCAGAAAATTTCAACCATAAAAGGACACTCAAACTTTTGTCATTACAATTCACCAATATCAGTAAATACGCAAAATCTCTGAAGAAATAAGTCATCTACATAATTCACATTGAAGGGATCTGTAACTAATGAAGAAGCTGCTGCTAGCAAACACCTTTACATTTGATTGTTTCATCTACAAACAAAGTGCCTGTTGCCCTTGAAGAATAAATTGCCTATGCTACATTAAAAAATGATAAGCTAGTGATTTTGCAATGGAGAATGGATGGCAAACTGACGACAGGTTCATAGTTACTAGGTAACTCCTCCAAAGGAGAACATTCATAGGACTGCAGCATCCACTCCTTTAAAAGTATAAACACAGTACAGTATCAGCAATCCATCTGGATACTGTGGGAGTAGAACCCACAGCCCTCTGCATCAAAAGCAAGTATACTACCTGTTGTGCTACTAACAATGCACGCAACTTAGCATAAGTAGTACTAAACTTCTCTTCCCCTGAAGTTCTCAGCTCCTTGTAAAACCCACTTGACACAACTAAATCTCTCAACTTCACAGCACAAGAAATCTGGAAAAAGCCAAAATTTGTTTGGGGGGGGGGCAAAGGCCCAAAACCAGGGACACATTTTAAATATCGCTTGTATAATCTTAGAAAGTTGCTAAAATAAAGTGTTTTGTGTTACCATGTGTTTTCTGAAAGACAGGAAGACTGAAACTTAAAGGGATATCATTATTTAGTGAATTCAGTTCTCACCGATTTGCCAAAAAAACACAAATTTTAAGAGAAACAGACCAAAAGTATGAGCCAAACATTCAAATCTGAACAGTTGAGAGCTATGGACTCAACTCCCTGACTCACAAGTGATGGTATGGGTAGAGAATTCAGGCTCTTGTTTGAGCCTGAGTAACACTAACCACCAGGTATACCTACCTTGGGCATTTTGCGCACAGACACACACAGACAGACACAGACAGACACAGACAGACACAGACAGACACAGACAGACACACACACAGACACACACAGACAGACACACACAGACAGACAGACAGACAGACAGACAGACAGACACAGACAGACAGACAGACAGACACAGACACACACACAGACACAGACAGACAGACAGACACAGACAGACACAGACAGACACAGACAGACAGACAGACACAGACAGACAGACAGACAGACAGACAGACAGACAGACAGACAGACAGACACAGACAGACACAGACAGACAGACACAGACAGACACAGACAGACAGACAGACACAGACACAGACAGACACAGACAGACAGACAGAGACAGACACAGACAGACACACAGACACAGACAGACACACAGACAGACAGACACACAGACACACAGACACACAGACACACAGACACACAGACACACAGACACACAGACACACAGACACACTGCATAATTCCTGCAAATAAAACAAAACTCTCCTTACCGGCATGACTCTGGCAGCACCAACAGAACAGCGGCAGCATAAAGTACAGTTGTGTACACTTACAATAAATGTAGATGTTAGAATGTATTCACTGTTGCAGTCATTACATTTGGGGCAATCTGCTGGCAGGTTGCCCTCAGTCGGCCTGAATAACAAAGTCTTGGGTCCTGCGTCGGTTGCCGTCTCCTCTTCCATGACGTCAGTTCATCAGGGATATAAAACATGCAGCTGACGCCATTTTATTCAGTTTTTCTTGCCCCAGATGTCAGGTGCCAAAATAAATATATATATATATATATATATATATATATATATATATATATATATATATATAAAAATGTGTACCCCCTGCTTGTTTGTGTACCACATAACCGTGGTGTTGTCCGTCTTTATCAGTAGGTGTCCTGGATGAAGTAAGTCCTTGAAGGCTGTCAGAGCATTCTGAACAGCTAGCATTTCTTTCTGGTTGATATGCAGATGCATTTGGTTTGGGCTCCATTTGCCCTGAATGCATCTCCCCACCAGTGGGCCCCCACAAGCATAGTCTGATGCTTCTGTAGTTAGGGTTTGGGTGGCAGGGGGTAGAGTGAATGACAGTCCCTCGTTTTGGTGACATGTCTTTGCCCACCAAAGAAACTCCTGTTGTAGGCAGGGAATGAGAGGAATCATTGTTTCCAGACTGTGGCAATGTTGACTCCATAAACCTTTTAGGTACCATTGAAGTTTCCTCATATGCAGTCTCACATATGGAATTAGTAGAATGCAGGATGTCATTAACCCCAAAGCCTGCAGAATTTGCCTTGCAGATAACTGGGTTTTTGTTGCCATTTGTTTGAAGTATGTTGTCAGTTGCCTTTGTTTGCCTGGCATAAGGTAAGCCATCTGGGAGGTTGTATTCAAGCTTGCACCCAGGAATGTAATTATTTGAGAGGGTACCAGTTGGGATTTGTTTTCATTTATTGTGTACCCTAGGCATGTTCGAAGCCTTTTTACAAATGCCAGATGTTGAAGAAGAGTGTCCTTGTCCTCTGCTTGAATGAGACAGTCGTCCAGATAGGGTAAATTTGTATACTTCTGTCTGCAGAATGCAATTTCTGGTGCCAGGCACTTTGTAAAGACACTGGGCACAGTAGATAAGCCAAAGGGCAGTGCATAGAATTGGTAATGCAAAAAACCTGCCTTGAAGCGGAGGTATCTTCTGCACGATTCCCTTACTGGGATATGCAGGTATGCCTCTTTTAAGTCTAGAGTCACTAACCAAACGTTCCTGCCCAGCATAGGCAGTAGCTGTTGTAAAGTCAGCATTTTGAATATTGGAATGCCCAGGAACGTGTTCAAAATCAATAAGTCCAGTATTGGACACCAGGCATGGCCTTTTCTGGGTACCAGGAAAAGTCTTTAATAAAATTCTTGTCCTTTTTTCCTTTTCAGGTACTGGTTGAATATCCCCCATATCCATGAGGGACATAACTTGTTTCTGAGCCTCTGCCCATTGATTTTGTGGCAGATCTGGCCAACCGTTTGGAATTGGTAAAGTATGGAAATGAAATCTGTACCCCTGGGATACTATGTTTAATACCAACTTGTCCTGGGTAATTAACTGCCAATTTTGAGCATGAAGTGCTAATTTCCCCCTCAAGGGGGTTGCCAAAATATAAGTGCTTGGTGAAGGTAGAGGGAAGTCAGTGAGACTGCTTACTGTAGGGTTGCACTTTGTTTCCTCCAGATTTGGAGGTGGAGGCACCCCATTGCTTTGACATGCAAGAACCCTGTGATTGGTATCTAGAGCCTTTAGAGCTCCTGGATTTGTCTTGAGAGGCTCTGTTGGACACAGGAAAGGACCAATTTTTAGTAGGCCAGTGCCTACTGAACCTGGGTGGCTGCACTTGTAAGAAATCTTTTACAGTTTGCATAGATTTAGTTTCGTCTTCCATTTTCTTTAAAACCTCTTCTGCCTTATTACCAAACAGAGTATCATGCTGCAAGGGGGCATCCAACAATTTAGCTTTAACATCATCAGGAAGATTTTGCTCCTTGAGCCAGGCATGCCGTCTAATCACAGATCCAGTAACTGCGGCCCTGCAAGAGACCTCCAAGGAATCAAATCCACATTGCAAAGTATGTTTTCCAACCTGTTCTGCTGAATGCAATAATTCCTGTAATTCTTTATTTTCCATACAATCAGAAATAAACATCATTTTCGGTTTCAATACGCCCATAACATGCTGTTGATATTTAAGCATATGAAAATGGAAGTTTAAGGCCCTAATTGCCAAGGTTGCAGACGTATAAACCTTCTTTCCCAATCTATCCAGCGCCCTGGAATCTCTATCAGAGGGGGTAGGATTTTTGGCTGTAGAGGCCTTTACACCTTTGGGACCATGTGAGATAGTCTCAGGATCAGCAGCAGGATTTTTGAATAGAAATTTGTGGGAGTCAGGAACCCTGTAATATCTGTCTGGCTTACTAGGAGCCGGAGGTAGGGAATCAGGAGCCATGCTCGATTCCGAAAACACATCATCAACAATGTCTAATACAGGAGGTATTGCCAAAGGCCTATGCTGAAGAAGAAGAAGGAGGAGGAAATCCCTAAGCCTCTTTTTTGATTCAGAGAAATCCTGACCCTCCCAGTGAAAATGTTCCCTTAAAAGCATGCAAGGTTTCTCCAAAAGAATAATCCTCAGGAGGAGATGCAGATGGGATGGATTCTTCTGCATCAGAATCCTCATAGGGTGGAATAAAAAATTCCTGATCAGAAGAAATGGAAACCTTATCTGAAGATTCATAATCAGTGCCTTGCCTAGGCCTCTTAGCAGGGGGGGTTGGGCACCCCTGATCAAGGTAATTAAGTCCTCAGCCATTTTGATAATCTGTTTTTTAGGCATAGGACCCTGAGCACGTGGCTCATGCATCAGTTTTTTAGACCTAGATGATGTTTTTGATCTTGTTTTTGAGGCTGGCATCGGTTTTATATAAAAATGTTGAGGCCTGAAAACACCCTCAGAAGCCAGTGCCTGCTCAGCGGCTCCAGACACATCCAAGGGAGAGACATCCGCGGGTTCAATACTCTGAGAATCTTCTGGCATACAGGACTCCGCATGGGTCTCGGTAGAGGCCTGCGACTCAAAAGTAGCCAGTATCAGGGGCTGTGAAAGCACCTCACTGAGTACCGGTGAATCGGCAACGGTCTTAGAAGTTTCGTCATCGGTTTTGGACCTCGACAGTTTGTCTTTGTCTTTCTTTGTGTTTTTTGTGAACTCCGGTAGTCGGATTGCTAACCGACAACATTTCAGGGTAATTAAATCTGGATCCAAAATATTTAGAAGCAAAAATATACCAACGATTAATAGTGTGTTGGTTAAATCTAGCACAAAACTGACAGCAAGGCATATTATGATCTGGGCCTAGGCAAGGAATACAGTACAAATGAAAATCCTTATGAGGTATATGCTTCCCACAAGTAATGCAATTTTTAACTTTTACTGACATCAGTAAGGAGAAAGAAAAAGTTTCCCCAATGGGGTACTTAGCTTTAGTTGAAAGACTTCGGTTCTGAAACTCGAATGCGAAAATTTCAGGAGTCAGCCGATCGGCACTTGCGAACTGCTTCGGGCACCGTGTGGCAAGACAGACTCAATAAAATGGCGTCGGCTGCATGTCTTATACCCCTGACGACCATCTTTTAGAAAAAAAATGTTTCTGTCTCCTCAGCTGTATCAAATGGAGTAGATAATTGATAATAAAAGGTTTCTGTGCTTATCTGAGTGGTTCCTGCCTGTTCTGTCTAGGCAGCCAGAGTTGCACAAAAAGAAAAAAAAAGAAAAATCCACCAACGACAGCTCAGACATTTTAATATTTTAACTTTTTCAAAATCTTAGGGCTTTCCACTTGGTGTGTTCATTTTTTTCACTGATTTCATGCACCCAGTCTTTATTCTACGTTTTCACCAGTACCACAGCCCTTTAACAAAATACTTTAAAACTATAACTTTCTGTTATTGTCATACTGTGTTCTTTGCCTGTAAAAACTTGCTTCTCAAAAATTGCAGAATCTTCTAAAGTTCTTTAGAGAATGGGCGAATCCATATCTCTCACTCTCTCAGAGCAAGAAATCTAGACAAAGCCAAAAATAATGGTGGGACAAAGGCCCAAAAATACGGAAAGATTTTAAATTTAAATATTGCTCCTATAAAATCAGATAGTTGCTAGAATAACAGGTTTTGCATTATTATGTATTTTCTGAGAGATATGAAGTCTGAATTTCAAAATGTCTGCCATTATTTATTATTTAGTCACTTCAGTCTTCATGTGGGCATGCCACAATTCCATTGAAGTGGGTGGGGTTACATGATGTTAATCAGGGTCACAATTATTGGCCAGTTGTACCTACTTTTCAAGGGCCTTTGTCAAGATTTTTGATGTTTCCAGGTTGAGAGGTATGCTTTATCCTTTTCCATTCTGTCTTTGTTCTTTTATTCCTTTTCCTTCCCTCGATTCCCTCTTATCCTTTCCTTAGGTTCATAGGTTGGTACTAGGCTATCGGCCCTAGGGCCTACACAAGCCTTGCCATAACAAGTCTAGCCAATTCCCTGGTTATTTCTTCCCACAGCATTTACTTCCCTGGACCCCTGTCTAGCAGGGTGACTGACGTGATCCCCGGGGTGAATTTCCTATCTCCCATCCAATCATCAAGGTTCCTTTTGAAGAGGGCCAAAGAGGCGCTCTGCTTGACATGTATGGGCAGTCTATTCCAGAGTCTGGGGAGTCTCTGGGTCAGGAACCTATCCCTCCAGCATGTTTTGTTCATTGTGATGACAAGGTTTAGATCCCTGGAGCATGTGTCTCAGAGTGGGATTTCTTTAAGTGTAGCATGTCCAACAGCACTGGGTTTGACATGGCCTTGTAAGTTAAGTACAGATCGCCTCTGAGTAGACAATATGCGACACAGTATAGTGGAGCTTTTTTAGACTGTCAGCATAGGGCATTTGCTTTAGGCCAGTGATTCTTTTAGTGATGTTTTTCTGCAGCCTTTTGAGTTGTTGCAGATGTCTTGAGAGGTACATACCAAACGGGGCAATGTATTCTATAATGGGTCTAATGAGGGAAGAGTTCAGTGGGATAATGACCTCCTTTTTTCTGGATGAAAAGCCCTTAGTGATGAGGTGTGCCACATAGAAGAATTTCCTGACTGTTGTGGCAATGTGGTTATCGAAGGTGAGACCACTGTCCACCTGTGTCCTTAAGTCTCTTATCACACTTTCAGTGTTTAGTATACTACCAGCTATGTGGTAATTCACGGGTACATGTTTTTTTCCCAAAGGGGATAAAAAGAAGTTATGTTCTTACCATAACGTTCCATGTGAGTTGTTTATCTCGCCTTTGATCTTGCACACGGGTTCGGCTCCGAGTCGGCCATATTCCAAGCTCTGCGTCCAAGAGAAGCTTGAGGCACAGTCCCTATCCCATGATCCCCTGCTGCTAACCCTCAGATCTAGTTTGCAAAGAAACCAGACAACAAAAACATACCTGCGTACACATGCATATGCACCAAAAATACCTATACACGTATATACATAAAAGGTAATGACAAATACAGGCCAATATGTTATACCTGTCTGACTATGCACGCATACATACACACAGGCAGTCTAAGAGAGCCATGAGAAAGACAACCAACCACGAGTCGTACCTGTTCCTCCAGAACATGGAGGGGGAAGGAGGGCGGGAAAGTAAGAACAAAGGTGAGATGAACAACTCACATGGAACATTATGGTAAGAACATAACTTCTTTATGTGAAGTTGTTCGATCTTGCCGTTTGTTCTTACGCACTGGTAGCGTCCCCAGCACCTTAAACCCTGGGTGGCTCACGGGAGAACATTCTTGAGAACAGTGGAACCAAAGGAAGCCCTGTCCACTTTGTAATGAGTAATAAAGGTATGAGGTTTGATCCAGGTAGCCGCAGCACAAATGGTATCTATAGGTAAACGAGCCGCATGTGCCAGAGAAGTACTCTAGTAGAATGAGCTTCAACTTTGAGAGGAGTAGGCTGATTGGAAGATGAATAAACAAAGTTTATGCAGTCTGAAAGCCATTTGGATAGCGTGATTTTTGTAACTGCAAGTCCTTTCTTATTATCCACATGAGACACAAATAGTTGGTCCGATTTCCTGGACTCTTTTGTTCTGTCCAGGTAAAATCTCAGTTGTCTGTGTAAGTCCAATTTGTGAAGCATGTATTCCATCTTATTAGTATGGTTCATGAAAAAAGTGGGAAGTTCTACGGACTGATTAAGATTAGATTGTGAGCAGATTTTTGGTAGAAAGGATGGATTAGTACGTAAAGTGACCCTGTCTGGATGAAATAACAGATATGGTGGTCTAATTGACAGCGCCTGCAGCTCTTAAACTCTGCGGGCTGAAGTGATTGCCACCAGAAATAGGGTTTTCCAGGAAAGATATTTCAGTGGGCATGACGAAGCTGGTTCAAACGGCGATAGCATCAGGTTTAAATTCCAAGGAAAAACTGGGCTCCGAATAGGTGGTCGGAGATAAGTTCCCTTCATAAAAGCCCTACAAAAGTCTATACGACATAATCGTAGCGCCTCCTTCACCCATATGAAAATTAGATATGGTAGCCAGCTGTACCCTTATGGTGGATGTTGAAGCCCCCTGGTGAAAAGGAGTGGATAGAAATTCTAGAATCTTGTGAATAGGAGCAACCAAGGGATCTATACCTTGTTTGGAGGCCCAACACGTGAAATGTTTCCACTTGCTCTTGTACAATTTTCTAGTGGAGGATTTTTGGGAAGAAAATCAGAATATGTTGTACTGCTGGAGACAAAAGATCCGACCTGGCTAAGCTGGGAAGTGGAGCAGCCATGCTGTCAATTTGAGGGATGAGAGAGAGGGGTGAAGAACTCCTGACGAGTGGGTCAGCAGGTCTGGCACTGGGTCCAGAGTCCAAGGTTCCTCTATTTGGTGAGCTTGGAGGAAGGGGAACCAGATTTGTCGTGGCCAGAATGGTGCTATCAAGATGATCGTCCTTTCCAGACCTTTGGCTTTCTGCAGAAATTTTGGGATCAATGGAACAGGAGGGAAGGCATATAGGAGACCTGGGGGCCAATCGTGTACAAGTGCGTCCCTGGGGGTGCCCCCCGGAGGGGGAAGTATGACAAAATAGCTTCTGCATTTGGCATTCAAGGGGTATGCAAAAAGGTTGCAGCAAGGATGGCCCCATCTGTGGAAAATCCTTTCCGCTACTTGATTTTTGAGGGACCACACGTGAGGCAGCAGGATGGCTCTGCTCAATCTGTCCGCTATTACGTTGGACGTCCCCGGGATGTGCGCTGCTATGAGAAAGCATCCGGTGGACACAGCCCATTGCCAAATCCTCAGGGCCTCTCTGCATAAGGGGTAAGACCTGGTTCCTCCTTGCTTGTTTATGTACCAGACCACTGACATGTTGTCAGTCTGAATTGCAACTGTTCCCGGAGGTAAGCAGTCGTGAAAGTGTTACAACGCTAGGAACACTGTTCTTAACTCTAGGACATTGATGTGCAGATTGTACTCCATTTTCGACCACTCGCCTTGAACTGTTCTCCCCTGAAAAAGTCCCCCCCACCCTATCAGGGAAGTGTCTGTGGTCACTGTGGCTATGGGGGGAGGAAGAACAAACGGGCGGCCTATAGTAAGTTCATGACTGTTCATCCACCAAAGATCCCGTTTGCAAGAGTCCGTGAGCAGGATGTTGTGTGACAACGGTAGCTGTTGGTAAGACCACCGTGCGAAGAGTAGCCACTGGAGGATCCACATGTGCATTCTCCCTAGGGGGACCGCGATAAGGGCAGCTGCCATCATACCTAAAACTTTCAAGACCTGTGCGGTTGGGACACTCTTGTTTTCTAGAAGAATAGAAATCTGTTCTCTCAGGGCTGAGACTCTTGATTGGGGAAGTCTGATTAGGGATAAGGTAGTATCTAATTCCGCTCCTATGAATGATATATGCTGTGAGGGCGATAAGACAGATTTTTCGAAGTTCAAAGTTATGCCTAAATGGGAACAGAGATTGATTGTATAGTCCCTGGCTTGCAATAGGTGATGCCTGGTGGTAGCGGTAAGGAGCCAGTCATCTAAGTATGGAAACACCTGGAATCCTAGTCGTCTCAGGTGGGACGCCACTACTGCCATGCACTTAGTGAACACCCTTGGGACTGAGGTGAGGCCAAAGGGCAGAGCTCGAAATTGAAATGACTGGCTCCCAGCCGGAAGCGCAGATGATCTCTGGATGGCCTGGCCATTTTTATGTGTTTGTACACATCCTTGAGATCTATAGAGCACATCCAATCGTTCGTTTGAAGAAACGGAAGGATCGATTGAAGCGTGACCATCCGGAATTTTTCCTTCTTCACGAAGGTATTCAGCTTGCTGAGGTCCAGTACTGGCCTCCAGTCCCCTGTTTTCTTTGGAACTAAAAAGAACCTTGAGTAAGTTCTGGATCCAATTTGGTCCGCCAGGACTGGCTGGATGACTCTTTTTCTAACAGCCTTTGAATTTCTATGGTTGTGTGATCCTGCAGAGTGGGTGGAACGTCTGGGAATCTTTTTTGGGTGGGAGGATTGTTTAAGAAAGGTATGTTGTATCCTCTGGTTATTATGCGTTTTACCCAGGAATCTGAAGTGAGGTTTAGCCAGGCCTCTGGGTATAAAGCCAAGCGACCCCCCGACTGCCTCCAGAGTAGGACAGTCGGGCCTCCACTCAGGAGCACTGGAAGGGCTTCCCGGGAACGCAATCCATGTCGCCCTGGTTCTGCGAACCCCCTCTGCCGCCTATGCGGCGTCTTCCGTTCCTTCCCCTTCCTCTACCCCTGAAGGGGGATTCACTAGGTGACAATTGGAAAGCTCCCCAAGTCTTCCGGAACCACATTTTTCCGCCTCTTTGCCCTTTGGGGTATGGTCTAGACGGGGTGGAAAAACAGACCCCTACGGCAGACAGGGTCTTTCCTTCCTGCTCGCACCTAGTGAGTGTCTTCTTCACTTTTGGCCCAAACAAGGAGGAGCCATCAAAAGGGGCATTAGTAAAGGAAGACTTGTAGGCTTCTGCAAAGGAGCATAGGCGCATCCAGGATCGTCTCCTCAAAGCAATTGCTGAAGCTGCAGCCCTACTCGATCCTTCGGCTGCATAGGAAATGAGCCGCATGGACGAGTTGACGATAGAATTTAGGGTATTGAGCTGTGCTGTCACCTTGTTTGAGACCGCAGCATCTGTGGTACCCTGAAGAGCATCTACCAACTCCTTGAAGAGATCACTCTGAAGACAGGTAAAATGAGTGAGGTAGTTCAGCGATCGCATGGAAAAAGTCGCTGAACTAAAAATGCGCTTCCCGTACCGGTCCATCGTCCTGGAGTCCTTGTTAGGAGGATGAACAGAGGAAGATGCTTCAGACATTTCTTTCTTGGTGGCCGCCGCCACCACCATAGCATCAACTGGGACTCCCTTGGTGAGATACGCCTTATCCTGGGGGCCAGTGATGTACTTATTGGGCCTCCGAGGGACTGGTTCGAATGTAGCAGGGGACTCAAACACCCTTCAAGCTATTAAATCCATTAACTCAAAGGGCTAGTTACCCAGGAGGTGGAAGGTTGAGCCCCAAAAGCCTTCAGTAACACCAGCTCATCCTCAGTGGGGGCAAGGGACTGCCAGTCACCCCTCTGTTTGAGAATTTCAAGGATGTCGGCAAATGAGACATCCTCTGACTCGGACCGTGGGGACCCCTCTGACTCATCCAAGTCGGTATCCGATGTCAACGATTCTTGTGGGGAATCAAAGTGCCTCCTCTTGCACAATCTCTTCCTCGGGACATCATCAAAGGGAACATCTGGTGAAGCTTCTGAGGAGCAGGGTTCACCCTCTGGGGTTGACTGAGGCTTTGGGTCTCTACACTTGGTGGGAACCAGTGGTGCAGAGACAGAACATGGACCTTTCGGGGAGGGAGAAGAAGAATCTGACGATGTGAAAGTCTTACCAGACAAGACCTTCCTCATGGCCTCGAAGGCACCGGAGCCCCGGGCCAAGGGTTCCACGATTCTTGTGGGGAATCAAAGTGCCTCCTTTTGCACAATCTCTTCCTCGGGACATCATCAAAGGGGACATCTGGTGAAGCTTCTGAGGAGCAGGGTTCACCCTCTGGGGTTGACTGAGGCTTTGGGTCTCTACGCTTGGTGGGAACCAGTGGTGCAGAGACAGAACATGGACCTTTCGGGGAGGGAGAAGAAGAATCTGGCGATGTGAAAGTCTTACCAGACAAGACCTTCCTCATGGCCTCGAAGGCACCGGAGCCCCGGGCCAAGGGTTCCACCAGTTGCGAAGAAGACTGTAGTCTCTCCGGGCCCGGAACCATGGGCTCCGATCCAGAGGACGGAGCTGAACTAATCTGCGCCGAGGCACCGAGGGGAAGAGTTGGAACCAAAATTTCGGTTCAACTCTTCCCCCCCAGAACCAAGGAAAGATAGTCAGCTCAGAGACCCCTCGATGGGTGCTGAGGGTGTCGAGGTCAGTGGAGCCGAAAGCACTAAAGAAGGCTTCGGCCCCGGGGGATCAACGATCATCAGATCCTCGACTCCCGGCTCCGATGACTCGATGGGTCTCAAAGGAGGATCAACAGATGGGACAGGAAGGGCCTCAAGCTTCGAAACCAACTGGGACGAAACCGCAATTAGTTTGGATAAGGCCGTATTCTCCATCAGTTTCTGCACCACTCGATCCACATCGGTGTCAGACAGTCTGGAGGAACGGGTCGAAGGGGCCGAAGAGGTCACCGAGCGAAGGATCGATGAAGGGGGTACCTCTGACACTGGCTCCAAGACCTGGACCTCGACTCGAGGCAGCATCTCAGTGCTCAGCTCCAAGGTCTGTGGAGCCAGCAACCGAATCTTAGAAGAGGTACTCTGAGCCGATGACCTGGGCTCCGATACCTTCGAAGACTTCGACCCCTTCAAAGACTGGTCTGCCTTTTCCAATGCCTCCTGAAACTCCGGCTTCAGGAGACCTCTCTCAACCAGTTTCCTGCGTCTCTCCATCACTCACTAAACGAGTGGCATATGGAGCAATCCTCCTGAAGATGGAGAGGGCCCAGACAGTAGACGCAGGAAACATGGTCATCAGTTACGGACATTTTCTGTCCACACTGGCAACGTTTAAAGCCAGATTTGGCTTTTTCCGACATTTTAAGCATAAAATAGTAAATACAACTATATGTATAAAAATACACAAAACTGCTACTAACACACACAGCTACTATAATAACTACCGGTTAACTGGAGGAAAAAAGGAATTACTAGTAAAAAATCTGACAGAGCCCTGACAGAACAAAAAAAAAAATGGCCTAAGGCCTAGGAGCAGCCGCTCCCACAACAACCTAATACTAATTTAAACTAATTTAAAACAACACACACACACACACACACACACACACAAATACTAATACTATGCTAATTCTAATAATAAACTAACAATTCTAACTATTTTAGAATTTTATATATATATATATATATATATATATATATATATATATATATATATATATATAAATAAATATGAATATATAAAGGATACTGGCCCGAGCTCTCACTCGACGATGAGACCTGTTGCAGCGGCAAACTAGATCGGCGGGTTAGCAGCAGGGGATCATGGGATAGGGACTGTGCCTCGAGCTTCTCAAACGCAGAGCTTGGAATGTGGCCGACTTTTAGCCGAGGAATCAGCTCCGAACTCATGTGTAAGAACAAACGGTGAGCTCAAACAACTTCACATCTATACATTTCTTGGCATTGAGCTTGAGCCCATGGCTCTGGCACCAAGCATCTGTTTCTGTAAGGTCCAAGATCTAATTGTACTACAATAAGTGCTGCAGTGATTAACATGCTGATGGATAAATGAACAATTTCAGTTACACAATTAAGAATGCCAGCATGCTTGTGGCCAGCAGACACTTCCCAAGTTTTTCGTATGCACATGTACACAAAGCACATTTTCTGTTGCATATATTTCATAATGCCGCTAATCCATTGAAAACAATTACTTGTTCCCTACAGATTTTTCACAGAAATGCATCAACTGTCTTAACTCTTCTGAACTAATGACATGTTACTGTGCTCAAGTTATACTTGCTTTCTGTTTTATTCCATATATATATATATATATATATATATATATATATATATATATATATATATATATAAACAAACATTTAACATCATATGACAGTATTCATGTACCTACCAACAAAGGAATTGTCATTAACTCACTTCAACATTTAAATCACATATTTTTTCAGTGTACCCTCTAGTGGTGTGTACATCATACTCCTACAAACACACACACAAACACACACACAATCTACCAAAGCAAAAATTCTCTAAAGTCTTCCTGGGGCTTAAAAATACCCAAGCAAACACTTCCATACAAATATTCTAAACCTTCTGGACTTAGTTGCATACTTATGGAAACAGCTTTTCACTGTTTCTTTGCATGTTGCCTTTCCACTCACTTCCCAATATTTTCCTGCCTCTTCTGATTGATTCTTCTAAACATGCAATGTTTTACACAGCCTGCTACTTCTCTTTTTAACAGCGGCTTCTGTTCTAGCAGAACTGCTCTTTCAAATTTTCACTCCTATCCATTTTACTTTGCCTATACTCTGATAAATCGATCCCTTGCAGAGAAGGCAGTTTCTAACCTGCCCACTTTCTCTCCTAAATAAATTTATTCATCTCTATTTCTCCAAAACTTCTCTGGTTGATAAAAAAAATATTCCTGACCAGACCTGTATTTAAAACTAAAGGAAGTGAAACATTTCAATTGCTCGTCTCTTACAATCCATATTCACAGTGAAGAACATGAAACTTCTCAATTATATTATTTTTTGTTTAGTCTACACCCACTTATCCTTAGCTGCTATACCACAATCTTTTTAATCCATACATGTAAATACTTCAACTTATTATGTTCTCAAATATGGATACTGAACTAGTTTATGAGTGGGTACATATTTTACTGCCACAGCATTTATCTGCATTTATTTTATATACCAAAAACTTGAAATGGTCTCAAAATATTCCACAAATCTGAGATGTCCTTTCCTGGATGTATCAAGTACAAAAATAATACCATATAACAATTAATATAACCTTTCTTGATTACTATACAAGTTGCATCCTTGAATTAGGGAGTCCTTTATTTTCTTTGTCAATCGCTCCAGGTATAAAGAAAAACAACTGTCTTCTCTATATCAAGATTCACCAACAATACCACCAGTTTTGTTATACTCTTACTTCCTTTTGGACTATTAGTGTTCTATTAATTGTTATACATTTGCCTCCCCTCCACAAAACCACAGTGATTAATATCTAGCAATTTTAGCAACACCGTTCCCATTCTATTAGCTAGTACAGATTAATGCTTTGCATTCATGGTTTAAAACTGAAATTGGTCTATATGACGCAGACTCTAGAGAGTCTTTAGCTCATTTGGGTAACAGAGTCACCACAGCTCGTTTCCAAGATCACGGTACTGTGCTTCCTTTTAAAATGTTGTTAAATAAAACCTTCCAGATATTTATCACTTTCTTCCCTTATAACTTCCAAATTTCCAAAGGAATACCATATGCTCCTGGAAATTCCCCTGTTGATTGATTATAAATAACCATTCATCTCATCCCTACCTATCTTCGCTATTAGTTTTTGAGCTTCATCTTTATCTAACCATGGCACAGAGCTTCATCTTTATCTAAGCATGGCACAGTTAAGTTTTCCAAAAATGTTTTCATTTGTGCCTTTTCCTGGTTTTCCATCTGCTCCACTTTACACAAATTTTCACAGAATGTTCAAATAACCTGAAATACCTCCCAACTGTATAGATTTTCACAGAATGTCAAATTTTTGCCTCATATTTTTGGTGGTCTGTTCATCATCTAAGGATTAAATTCATTAAATAATGACATGCATTTGAGTCTCAGGCTTGATATCCTTCAGAAAATGCATGCCAACACAAATTCTATTATTCCAGCAACTTTCTAAGTTTAAGAGCATTATTTAAAATGTGTCCCTATTTTTGGGCCTTCGACCCCCCCATTATGTCAGGTTTTGTCCAGATTGCACTAAGAAACTGAGAGGTATGCTTTGCAGGATCCCTTATAAATTTGCTGTTTTTTTGTCAGAGGCTTCCTAAGATTTCCAACAACCCTTTATATTTGATATTGCTCAATTCATTGTACTAAGAATTTTTGTGCTGTGGAGCTGAAATAAAAATACTTATTTAACACCAGTCTTTCTAAACTCATGCATATCATCTAAATATTCTCTCAATTTCCCTTCAAGCATCAGCAAATACTCCTCTTCTTTTCATGACAGATCTGCAATACTTACCCCGGTTACAAAAATTACAAAATAAACTGTAGAGTGACTCTCTCTTGATGTTATTAATCTGCCATCTTGGCTTCACTCCCACCCCCACAGCACATCAAACTGTCGGTCTTTGAGTTGTGTAGTAGAATGTAGGAGTACTGCTAGAGGGTAATCATACCACCACCTAAAATGTTCCTCCCTTTCTCTCTTCTAGCAAGCATTTACCCTGTGCTGCCTTAAACAACATGCACAAGGTTGCACTTTGTTGCACTGACTCCGGCCTAGCATCTAATTTTTCAAGCCACAAAAGGACTCAGTTTACTGGAGAAATGCCTCCCCCCAATCGGTGATGGGGCATCTCTCATCTCCAAACAATGCGAGACAGACACATATGCAAAACAGAACTGGACCAGACACCAAATTCTCTGATACGCCATTGATTATTTGATTTTCTCTCCTGCAGCAGGGGCAGGAAAATGCTTTCTCATTTCAATCCTCAACGTTAAAATCAAGATTCAATGATGCACAGCAAGCCTGCTGTGGAAGACAACAGGTCCTGGTATATTAAATGCCGTATCTCCAACACTAATTAAATCAATTCTGTTTTATCTCTGCTTTATCACATATCCCTGTGCAAGATTTCGATGTGGCGTACCTGGTTTCAATTTCATCCTACCAGTATCTCTCAATGACAAGACCACAGACTTTTGCAGCAGAGTCCGATTATGCTGGTTGTGGTCTTATTTACACCTGTACTGTAGGCCACATAACATAGTTCTTGGATTACTGCAGTTTTATTTCAACAAATTTTGAATTATTTACCTTTTTATGCTGCTGACAAAATATTATCCTAAGACTTAGACCAGGTAAAAGTACCACAAACATCATCAACAATAAGTAACATAATTATACTACTCTGTTCCTACAATTACATTAAATGGAAATTTAGCTCCCTAGACAACCAATTGTGAATTACATACATAGTTATCTAACCTTTACTATAAAAAGGCAGAATTCTTAAACAGCTATAAATGCACTAGTTGAATTAAAACAGATTAATGAACATAAATTATCAGTGGATAGGTATGTCAGTTTGCTTGACTGTAAGATGCACTTGTTACAGTAGAGAGATAACTTCTGGACTGCATTATATAAAATTACCTTCCTAGTGACAGTGTAACTTGCTGTGCATGTGTATGTTAATTCCTCTGCATAAACCTGCTTAAGGAATTTGAGTTATGCCTCCACACAACTACTGATAAACAGTAAAGTCCTCTTCTGGGCTTTTACCTTGAACATAATTCTTAGCTGTGTCTGCGAAACAGCAGATAACCGGGGTGTAAAAACATGCCAAGCACTGCCAAACACTGAAAAAAAAATCTAACTGCAAAATAAGGTATGAACGATGAAAGCTGGAAAGGGTGATGCTTCCAAGAGGCTTATACTGCTCAAAAATAATCCAGGAACATTGAAGAATAACTCAATCAACAATATCAAAACCACAATGTATTGGTATAGTGTTTCAAAGCAAAACATGTGCCCTTACCTGAATCACAACCCCTTTTTCCCCATCATGATAGACTGTTTCAAAAGAAACAGTAGCTTCCTTAATAGAAACTTGTATTTCACAACTTCACACAAAATACGGTGCCAGGTTACTACGTGCTCATCACCAGATACTCAGTTCAGACAAAAATATAAATAAATAAAATAAAATTACCGATGCAAAACTGAGTACAAACTAATTCATTCTATACACTACCACCAGCTCCTTTCGATTCTCACCTAGAGCGTCTTCTGTGTGGAGGCATACGTGAATACAGCGTGCCTTCGTTGAAGGTTGTGCGTCGGGACTGGTAACCCGGTATATAAAAATCCACTACCAATCATTAGCGGGCCGGAGTTCCGCTGTGGCGACCCGTAACCGGGAAAAGCCGAAAGACACAAACAAACACTACCACCAGCTACATACAAAAAACAGATTTACTACTTACAAAAAAGTTCCATCTTTCCAGTTCTCCATTCTCAATGCCCCATTGCAGTTTCACTTTGCATGCAGATTCCACATACATTAAGTACAGCATTTGCTTACAAAATGTTACTATCTTCAAAGTATGATCTACTCATTAAAAATTATTCCTGTACTATACTAACCAATGGAAAAATGTTTTGATTTGCCATAACATATCTTAAAATAACAAAAGACTTCTTCCCAAAGTTTATCTAGAATGAATATTAGAACTTAAACATGGAGGTCTGGTGTAATTAGTGCATGCTCTACAAACAGGGTTTGTAGAAGGTGAACTAAAGTACGATCTACTCATTAAAAATTATTCCTGTACTATACTAACCAATGGAAAAATGTTTTGATTTGCCATAACATATCTTAAAATAACAAAAGACTTCTTCCCAAAGTTTATCTAGAATGAATACTAGAACTTAAACATGGAGGTCTGGTGTAATTAGTGCATGCTCTACAAACAGGGTTTGCAGAAGGTGAACTAAAAAAAGAACACTGCCGTGCAACTTGCATATATGTGACACTAAATTACTACTGAATCCATTTTCAATGCAAGATTGCCACATTTTATCTTAGACTGTTACTCTTATTTACGTCCCATCCTTTTACTGATTATCCAAATGTCACCCATTGTCAGACAACTCACTGGATAGAAGCTTGCTGTCACTCCTTGCAATGGATAAATCACATTCCTTTATGCTGCATGATGCATGCTGCTACTCTGTATAACCAATACCTTGAACTCTCCCTGCAATCTGAATAGGAATGCGGTGGAATGTATTACATAAATTGGTATAAACTCTGTAAAAAAGTTCATAAATTTAGTCCTAACAGAAAAGGAGGGCCAAAAAGCCAACTTAAGATGTTGAAGTGTCACAGTGAGCTACTTAGCTAAAAAGCCACATGATCTAATGCAATGCTTTAGTTCCACCTACTAACATAGCCAGAAAAGGGAGGAAACACTCATACTAAATGGTACTAATTACCAAATGTTACTACACACAACTTGTATACTAAGAAACAAAGTAAAATCAAATTCTAAATGCCTTCTCCACTCTGCCCAAGTGCTGAAGTTGAATTGTTAGCTTTGAAGGCTGCACCGCAAACCAAACATACAACACCTAATGCCCATTTTTTATACAAACTGGTGCTAGATTAATAAGTAACCTTCACCTCCAGTCAGGACATCGAAAGAAAGTGGTTGGTCTTATGTAGGTCTAAATAATGCCAAGAACAGGATCTAGCTCTTCTGGCCGGGTATGTTGGTAGAAATGCAAGTGTCAACCTGCATTCGAGCTCTCCAAATCATGGAGGACTAAAATAGTGTGACGAGTTCAAAGGTTGATTCTAAACAGAGAGGAAAGATAGGCTCGACATCAAAGCTAAATTTGAGTCTATAAATATGGTCAAGCCCAATAAAATAAGCCTCTATTACTGCAGACATTATAGACACCAAACCAGAAGACTGAGGTAGGTGTCAAAGGAAAGGAGAGTGATGCTGATAACTACTGGTAGCAGTAAATGGCCACATATCAGTATTGAAGTTTTAAAGCCAGTAAGAGGGCAAGGGTTAAGATGAAGTTAAATTTAAATTCAAGCTGAAATCAACCATGTCACAAGATAGATTTTGACCTGTAACAGGGGGTCAATACCAACATGGAGATTTGACAATATACCAGGTAAAGATGTGACCTACTGAAAGTACAGTTTTGTACTTACCATAAATTTAGATGTACGAGTGCTAATACAGCTGCAGTCATAACAGATGGGTTATCCTGCCGTCAGGCGGGTCCTCGGTCGGCCGAATTCCAAAGTCTAGGTCCGGTGTCGGTTGTCGCAGGGGTATAAAAGAACCAGCCGACGCCATTTTCTTCAGTTTTTCTTGCCCCAGATGTCAGGTGCCCCCAGAAGGAAGGCAAAACATAAACTTATGCAAAAATGCAATGTAATATAATAAAAAAACAGTAGTTTGCAAGCAAATACACCATAAAAGAATACCCTAATCAGGTTGTAGTTTGTCATAAGGCCTGTCCCAAGAGGGGATGGAGGGAGGGAAACCTGGACTGCAGCTGTATTAGCATTCGAACATCTACATTTATGGTAGGTACAAAACTGTACTATGTTCATCATGCATACAGCTGCAGTCATAACAGATGAGTAGAATCCCAAAGCTAAAAAGGGGTGGCAGGGACTAGGTGGAACTAGCGGAGCAAGGATGCCCTGCAAGACTGCTGTGGCAAAGCCCGCTCTAGATTTATAGTATATTATAGTAGTATAGTGGAAGGTGGTAGTGCTTGGAGAAAGTGTGCACAGAACTCCAAGTGGCTGCTTCCAAAATATCCTTGGTAGGAACCCCCCCGAGGAAATCTGCAGAGGTAGCTGTGGCCCTTGTGGAGTGAGATCTGATGCTTGTAGGCACAGTTTTTCCATGAAATGAGTAACAAAAGCGTATGCAGTGGGCTATCCATTTTGAGATTGTCTGTTTGGAAATAGCCTTTCCCTGAGCACCTGAAGCATAGGACACAAAGAGTTGCTCTTATTTTCTGAATGGCTTTGTCCTGTCCAAATAATAACGAAGTTGTCTGTGAATGTCCAAGGAATGTAGTAGTCTCTCCCCTTTGTTCTGTGGGTTAGGATAAAAGGTAGGTAAGTGGATAGTCTGATTCAAAGCTACACTGGATACTACCTTTGGCATAAAGGAAGGATTGGTTCGTAAGGAAACTCTGTCCTGATGGAAAATTATGAAAGGTTGCACAGCCATGAGGGCCTGTAGTTCCGAAACCCTGCGTGCTGAGGTGATAGCCAGAAGGAAGGCTGTTTTCCATGACAAATACTGCAGTTCTGTTGAAGCAGCTGTCTCAAATGGAGGCAGGGTCAGTTTTTCTAAAATAAAGTTGAGGTCCCAAGCAGGTACCTTGGGGGTTTTATATTCTTAGCCCCTCTGAGAAATTGTCTTAAGAGAGGATGAGAGAATAAAGGAGAATAAAGGAGGATCAGTGTTATATTGTGCAGAAATGGCTGAAGCATGGATCTTGATGGAGGAGAAGGAAAGTCCACTGTTTAACATCTCAGCTAGGTACTGTAATATTTGAGGTAAATTTAGTACCCAAGGATTCTGGCCCTTTTTCCGATTCCATGCACAAAACCGTTTCCATTTGGCGGAGTAGGCTTTTCTAGTAGAAGGTCTTCTGGCCTCCAAGATGACATCCTGTACCTCCTTGGAGAGGAGGGTCTGTTGGGAAATCAAGGAATCCTCCATGCGGCTAGATTGAGGGTTTTCAGCTGACTGTGAAGAGCTTTGAAGTTGTGCTGGGTCAACAGAAGAGGCACTAGAGGCAGGATCCATGGTGGGGAATGTGTCAGGCTCTTCAGGAGTGGATACCAGTGTTGTCTTGGCCAGTCTGGAGCAATGAGGATCATCTTTGGCCTCTCTGCTCTGGCTTTTAATAGAACTTTGGGCAGCAGAGGAAGAGGTGGAAAGGCATAGACTGCCAATGTTGTCCAATTGAAAGAAAGTGTGTCCACTTTCAAGGCCTGTGGATGATAGGTCCTTGAGCAAAATTTTTTCAGTTGGTAATTTCGGTGGGTAGCAAAGAGATCTATGTCTGGTCGTCACCATGCCCGAATTATCTTTGCGAAAACTTGAGGATGCAACTTCCATTCGTGTGGATCTGTCATATTTCTACTTAGGTTGTCTGCCAGCGTGTTTTCCTTCCCTGGCAAGAATTGTGCTTGAAGTTGGATTTGCAATTCCAGAGCCGTGTTCCAAAGGGGCATGGCTAGTCTGCACAAGGGGTATGAATGAGTTCCTCCCTGTTTGTTTATGTACCACATGACTGTGGTGCTGTCTGTCCTTATCAATAACTGGCCTGGATGCAGTAGGTCTTTGAAGGCCATAATAGCATTTTGTACTGCTAGCATTTCCTTTTGATTGATGTGTAGGTGCTTCTCTTTTTGGGACCATTTGCCCTGAATGCACTGATCTGCCATGTGCGCACCCCCAGGTGTAGTCCGAAGCGTCTGTTGTGATGATTTGATTTGCTTGAGGTATGCAGAAGGGGAGACCTATGTTTCTTTGGCATGCTTGAGCCCACCACAGAAATTCCTTTTGAAGACATGGAATGAGTGGTATAATTATTTCCAAACTGTGGCTGAGTTGAGACCATCATTTTTTTTAGGTACCATTGAAGTTTCCTCATATGCAGCTTTGCACATGGGATCAGCAGGATGCAAGATGCCATGAATCCCAGAGCCTGCAGGACTTTCTGTGCAGTCAGCCTGGTGAAGGTTGCCATTTTTCTGAAGTATTGAGATAGTTGCCCTTGCTTCTCTGGCATGAGGTAGGCCATCTGGGTGTTTGTATTCAAGCTGGCACCCAGGAAAATTATTGCTTGAGAGGGTATTAGTTTTGATTTCTTTTTGTTGACTGCGTATCCCAGAAAGTTCAACAACTTTTACAAACGCCAGGTGTTTCAGAAGTATGTGCTTGCTGTCCGCTTGGATCAGGCAGTCATCCAGATATGGGTATATTTGTATCCCCTGAAGTCTGCAGAAGGCAATTACTGATGCCAGGCATTTCGTAAACACTCTGGGCGCAGTAAATAAGATTAAAAAATGCAGAGAATTGATAATGGGTTGAACCTGCAAGAAATCTGAGGTATCTTCTGCAATCTTGTCGGATAGGGACATGCAGGTATGCCTCCTTGAGGTCCAATGTTACCAGCCAAGACTCCTTGCCCAGCATGGGATGAAGCTGCTGTAATGTGAGCATCTTGAATTTTGGTACGAGTAAATATGTGTTTAGGATGGATAGGTCCAAAATAGGTCTCCAATCTTTGCCCTTCCTTGGTACCAGGAATAGTCTGGAATAAAAACCTTGACCCTGTTCTTTTGCAGGTGCCTCTTGAATAGCTTTCATGTCCATGAGAGCGGAAATTTGTTTTTGTGCCTCTGCCCTTTGATTATGTGGCAGGTTTGGCATGCCTCTCATTTTAGGAAGGGTGTGAAAGTGGAATCTGTAGCCTCTGTCTATAATGTCCAGGATCCATTTGTCTTTTGTGACAATATGCCAATTTTTTGAAAATAATGCCAGTTTTCCGCCTAAAGGTGCTGCCATTAAAGCTTTGCTTGGCATGCAAAGGGGAAAGTCATTGTGTCTGCTTTCTGAATGACTGTGGTCTATCCTCTCCACCTCTTGGTGTAGGTGCTTGCCATTGTCTGGCTCTAAATGATCCTTGAGATTGCCCTCTACCCCTCGGGCGCCTGTATCTATCTCTCTGAGGTCTGTCCGTGGCTGGAAAGGACCAATTTTTTGAAGGCCAGTTTCTGCTGAAACGTGGAGGTTGTACCTGTAGGAAATCTTTCACTGTTTGCATTGATCCTGCCTTTTCCTCCATTTTCTTGAGTACCTCCTCAGCTTTAACACCAAACAATACATCTTTTTGAAGAGGTGCATCTAGTAATTTAGCTTTGACATGATCTGGTAAGGTTTGCTCTTTGAGCCAAGCATGTCTACGTATGACAGACCCTGTAACAGCAGCTCTACATGAGGCCTCTAAAGCATCAAAACCACATTGCAAGGTATGTTTACCCACTTGCTCTGCACTATGCAACAAATCCTTCAACTCCTTTAAATCTGGTTGTTCAGGTTGTGTCATTTTGCTTTTCAACTGAGATAACAAAAACTGTTGATACTTTAACATATGGAACTGACAGTTTAATGCCCTCATGGTTAAAGTGGCCGAGGTGTATACCTTTTTCCCCCACCTTTCTAAAGCTCTGGAATCTCTCTCTGAAGGTAATGGGTTTTTGGCAGTAGAGGCCTTAATTCCCATGGGACCCTGTGAAATAGTTTCTGGGTCAGCAGCATGGCTTTTGTATAGGATTTGGTGTGAATCAGGAACCCGGCAATACCGGTCAGGTTTAACAGGAGCTGGAGGTAGAGAATCTGGGTTGGGGCTGGCTTCTGTGTACACATCATCTAATATATCCAAGACAGGAGGGATGGCCAGAGGCCTGTGCTGAGGAAGCAAGAGAAAATCCCCGAGCCTTTTCTTGGAATCTGAGTAATCTTGGCCTTCCCAGTGAAAGTGTTCCCTCAAGGTATGTAAGGTTTCCCCAAAAGAATAGTCCTCAGGGGGGGAGACCGAGGGAATGGACTCCTCAGCATCAGAATCTTCAAAAAGGGGAATATGAATATTCCTGGTCCTCAGAATGTTCTGAGATAATAGAGGCTTGGTCTGAGGAAGGGTAGTCTTCCTCCAATCTGGGCCTTTTGTCCGAGGGGGGTTGAGAACCCCTGATAAGAGTAATCAAATCCTCAGCCATTTTGAGCATCTGTTTTTTAGGCATGGGGCCTTGAGAGGGGCTCTGTGGAGCTTGTCTTTTAGTTTTCATGGCTGCTTTAGATTTTGTGAAAGCCTTAATGGAAAGAGAGGAAGGCCTGAAGACACCTTGAGAGGTGGCAGGCCTGTCTAAACTCCGAGTTTCCAAGCCATGAGTGGCTACGGTATCTGTAGTCGGAGTGAGGGCCGAGGAGCCTGCAACCTCGGGCACAGAAGACACCACTAAAGAAGCGTCATCGGTACTCAGGGACTGCGTAGGCACCTCGCTGAGAACCGGAGCACCTGTAGCCGGCTTTAGCGTGGTGTCGGTAGAAGTTGAGGACCTCGTATGTCAGTCCTTATCTTTGCGTCTTTTACTCAAAACTGGAGTCTGAGTATCCGACGACGTAATGTAATTAAATTTTTTACCAAAATAGTGTTGGGCGAACTCCGCCCGACGCTTAATAGTGCGTTTGTTGAATCTGGCACAAAAACGACAGGCCGAGACGTCGTGGTCTGGGCCTAAGCAAGGAATGCAGAAGGAATGGAAATCCTTATGCGGTATTTGCTTCCCACATGAAATGCAATTACTAACTTTGTCTGACATCAGTCTGAGGCAAGAAAAGTTTCCCCAATGGGGTACTTAGCTTTCAAGAAGACTTTGGCTGAAAAATATTCGTAAATCTCAGGAGCTGGCCGACCGGCACTTGCGAACTGCTTCTGCTTTGGGCACCGCGTGGCAAGAAAGACTGAAGAAAATGGCGTCGGCTGGTTCTTTTATACCCCTGCCGCACTGACGTCAGGGAAGAAGCGACGACAACAGACGCTGGATCTAGACTTTGGAATTCGGCCGACAGAGGACCCGTCTGACGGCAGGATAACCCATCTGTTATGACTGCAGCTGTATGCACGATGAACATCTGACCTTCAGTATTGACACGAAGTGGGTAAGTTAAAGTATGAAAGCCATATCAATATACAGCCACAACTGATAAAGTGGTTCAAATGCAACAAAAACATTTATGCCCATAAAGTACAGCCTCACTAATATATCTCTCATGTTAAAGCTATCAAGCTTTCTATGAGCCATCTCTACCTCTACACCTTGGATGAGAGCACCTTTCAATTCCACTGTTGTAAAAATGAGATCTCCTATGACTATTCCTCCCCCATCCTGCTCCACTACTTAGTATCCTTCTTTCCAGCATCTGGTGATCTTTAAATCATAACAATCAATTAAGTATTCCCTGCCTCCGCCTTTCTAGCCTCAAGTCCAACATCTTTAAATCACATTTTTTTATATCTTCATTCATAATACTTCTAATTCTACTCCAGATAAATCCAGACACACTCAAACCTTTCCTGCTCAACAAATTAACATAGACAGACAGTCACAAAAATCATCTGCCGTCACTAACCCTCTATAACCTAACCCTTGTGTTACCAGAGGAAAAAGCACTAAAGAAGGAGTCACTGCTGGCAAAACAGGCAGAAGTATTGTTTGCAATGCAGACATTGGGAAAAGGAAGTTAAAAATGACAACACTAGGAAGAACAAGGTTGGGGGGGGGGGGGGTCCACATGTAAAATGGATACTGTTCTTGGAAAAGACTAGTGATGGACCAACTGATCAGCTAGCACTATGAAAAAATAAAATTATGGTGGGCCCCTGGCTCCCCATGTTGACAAAAGGTCTGCAATACCCTGCACTGAATCTGTTAAGAACAGCAGCCAACTCGTCAATCCTTTTATGGAAAGGCAGGAGACAGATATAACATGACTACAGTAACAAAGTTTAGGGAACATGGGGTTCAGACCTGAATTCCTTGAAATGGAGGCACCAGACTGACTATCATGAAGGCTGGAAGTCTGACAGACTCAGTGGCAGGTTGCCCATATCTTTAGCTATAAATTTTGTGTAGGACTGCCCTGGAGAAAGATCCTCAGTCGTGAATGTATGAAATGCTGAGAAAACACATTTAGCCAATTCAGAAGACTCTGAGACTTCCTTAGAAGGGACTCTTTTTAATCTACTAGAAGCCAGCTTGGCCATTTTGTGCTTCTTTCCTTTCTTTTGGGCAAGTGAATGAATGAATGAATGAATGATGGTTTTCTGCTGGGAAGAAAGTTCCTCAAATAAATAGTTGTTTACTACTTTCCTACACTGCTGTTTAATGTTAAGGCAGATGAACACCAACATGTGTTACGCTGGACACCAATACAGTATGAAACGTAAGTACCAAACACAAGTGGTATGGAAGTGATGCAGAGACATTTTCAAAAGTAAGAGACAAATGTTGATATTAATAGTGATGGCAGGGCTAGTCCCACCACTAAGGGAAAACAAAAGTTACATTTCAACAGAAAATAAAACCAAATGACAGATTTCTAGTTCAAAAGAAAAGGAAACAAGGGCAGGATACTCATGATAGAAAACAAAGAAAAACAACAAGGTAAACACAAGTACTGCAACCCACAAAACAGAGAAATTCTTAACTTGACAGCAGTACAGGGCATATGTCTCAACAGTCCAGAGTTTTGCAGAACTGTCCAGATTCATCACCCTCAAATGTCTGGTCTGTACCTCATAAAATCTGTGGCATAGCATTGAACACTGCAGTCACTAAATAATGACAGAATTTTCAGACTCCGTATTCTTTAGAAAATGCATGCTAATGCAAATCACGTTATCCTAACAACCTTTAAGCTAATGGGAATAATTAATACTTTAAACATCTGTCCCTGATTTTGGCCCTTTATTCCCTCAACATTTTTGGCATTATTCAGAATTCTTGGTCAAAGAAGTTGAGAGGTATGGCCCAGAGTCACTTAATTTGCAACCACACAGCCCAGTAATAACTGGAGATGGTCATGCACTGCCTGACAGAAAAATAGTGGTTTAGTAACTGGAAAGTTTTCTCTGACAAGTGGTCTTGGCTCCTATAGCAGAAGTCCTAAGAGGTTACCAAAGATGGGTATTATCTTGTTAGATCTGAATTACAACATACCAGTACAGCATGGTTCCAACAGGTTTGACCACGTTTTTTTTTTCATAAATATACTTGCTATTTTCTACACTAGAAAAACATCAAGAGATTATGTTCGCATTTAGCACAAACTAGAATAGCTCTGTTCATTCTTAATATCTTGAGAGAACTGGTTGTATATTGTTGTTGTTGTTTTTGAAAAGTCTGGTTTTGCTAAGTGATATGCAAGAAGATGGTTTTTGAGAGAGATGTGATTCTTCAGTCATGAGTTCTTAATAAATGGTGACAAGTTTCAACTGCTTGCAATTTGGCTAGACGTGTGTAGGATTTCATGTGAAGCAGTTTGAAAGTGAATGTGCCCAGTAGCATGGCAGCACAAGCTGCTTTTTGCATGCTCAGAAAATGATGATCACACTGGGAAGATAAAGACATGAAGTTGACAGACCTTTAATAATCATTGTTTGTTGTGTACTGCGGGTAGACTTGAAAGCACCAAGAAAGAGTGCACTCCCCAATTCAGGGATTCAAGGTTAATCCAAAGAGCTTTTCTCACTTCACATGATGTGAAGCTATAGCAAAGTCTGGAGACATTGCTCACACTCATTTCAACAGGTTGGCTACAGGACAGGGCAAGGTCCAACTAAAACACCAAGAAACATATGCTGTTGAAATGTACAATAATGGCAGCAGAGAGAACATTTTTACAACAGTGATGTCTTTAAAGTCTCTGGTGTACATCACACAGAAGCTATGAAAGAAATATTTTTCCAACCTTATTTGGACAGAATGGAAGGACAGTTTGGAACTTAGTAACCACATATTTTAAGTATACTTGGCTAGCCAGACTTGGGGGGGGCAAAAATAGATGGCAAGAAAAGAATAAGCCCCAACAAGGAGACTGCAGGTACACCTTTCAAGTCTCTTTGGTTCATAGCAACTGGCTCTAACATTACTTGGGGGGGGGGGGTGCATAGGGTCAAAACCAACTGAGAAAGCCTCCTCCAACGCAAAAGCTTCAGCCAGAGTAGCACAACCAGTCAATTGACTTAAACATGATCTTCATCTCAATGAAAATTTCACCAGTTAGATGGTCCCTCACAGTGTTACTAAAAATGGAATCAGTCGTGCTACATATAGCTGTGAGGCTGTTGTACCCCCCTAAATAAATCCAGATTGTAGGGAGGATAAAAGATCACACCCATTACCATGCTGGAGAATCTAAATGCATATTTTTCCAGAAGTTTAGTAAAGGGCAGATTTACAAGTGGGCCACAGTCTTGGGAGATTTTATATATATGTTGCGTCTTTCGGCTTTTCCCGGTTAGGGGTTGCCACAGCGGAACTCCGTCCACCAAGAATTGGCAGTAGATTTTTACATGCTGAGTTGCCGGCCCTGATGCACAACCTTCAACGAAGGTACGCCCATTCACGCATGTCTCCATACAGAAGACGCTCTAGCTGAGAATCTAACAGGACGTCTTACTGTGAGGCGACAATGCTACCGCAGCACCACCACTGCAGTACAGATATAGATATAGATATATATATATATATATATATATATATATATATATATACATATACATACATATACACACACACATACATATATATATATATATACATATACATATATATATATATATATATATATATATATATATATATATATATATATATATATATATATATATATATACACATATATATATATATATATATATATATTTACACACACACACATATATATATATATATATATATATATACACACACACACACACACACACACACACACACACACACTAGTTACCCACCTTTCTGAACTAGTATAGTCCAGTTTTCAGGTTATTGCTGAATCCAGGGCTGAGTTACAAGTTTCTGTGTTGCCCATACCTTACTTGGATAGAAGGAAGTTTCTCTGTTCACCTGTGAGACAGAAGAGCTTTGAGCAGCCTATCTGTCCTTGGAGGAGTGGTTTCAGCCCAGATGTTAGTAGTTTATCGGCCATCTTGGGCTAATTTCTATGTCTTTCACTTCCCTGCTATAAAAACCACGCTTGTGCGGTTTTGTGCACCGGGCAGCGCCATTTAGCTAGAGTTAAACTATTCTCCGCTCCACGAAGTGTACTCTTCAATTTTTCCCTTTGAACTAGACAAACCTTCAATTTTAGCACTCAAACCATTCATTTCAGTCAAGCACTTGCTTAAAACTCATAGCAAGCACTAATTAACCCTAGCACTAGACCCCCCTATACTGTCCAGAAAGACAAGGCTCTCTATTCGTCCCCACCAGCCAATCAGAAAAACAGCTTACTCTACCTATTCTGGCATGTCCAAATGGCAGTTTCCGGTGTACTCTCCAGTCCAACTGGTGAATCTGGGCATTTTGAGGCAATGTTACAACTGCCTCATGTATACAGACAACCCTCTCCTCCAACCACCAAACACTAATATATGCAAGAGATGCAATTATACAGCCAAGCTGGAGGCAAAGCTCTCACAACCCAAGACTGGAACTGACAGTCAAGAGGAGAAGAGTAATACTTACAACACACCACCAGTCTCACACAGACCTAATAAACCAACACCGGCAAATAACACACACGAATACATGAAAACGTACTCGGAGGCTCTAAATAAAAATCTTCAAAAGCAACAGAGACCTCCAAAACAGACATCCAAGCAACCTCCACACCCCATCACCAACCATGAAACACATACTTCACATAATCAGTGTGCCACGCAATCACAGCCCTTAAAGCAAAATAACATACCCAACACACTAGTAATAGCACACTGATGTCCCACTAACTAGGCTGGACAAGGAGAAGGTTACACTTAGCTGCCTGCCAGGTGCCAGGATCCGCCACATAACATAAACACTCGGGTCACTCCAGAATAAGTAAAGGTACAACTCTGTCACTGTCCATGTTGGTGTGAATGACCGGAGATGTACCTCCCTGGACTACATGAAGAGAGACATGGAAGAGCTCTCTGATCATGTAGTCCAAGCCGGTATGACTCTGACCCAGAGTAGCACTCTGCCCTCACCAAGAATGATGCTACATTATAAAGAAAAAATGATCAATTTCAACAATTGGCTAAGTTTCTGGTGTCATTCAAAGGGGATCCAGTATCCGTCCGCCTGGGATGACATGCTCGACAAGCCATGTTGCTTCGCAAGAGACGGCTTGCACCTGTCAACCTTAGGCTTTCGAATACTGGCCAAGGCTCTTGCTGCCCCCATAGTGCCTTTTTTAGGCAAGGCTCAAAAGACAAACCCACCACCATAAATAGCACAAAAATTGAGGGCAATGCTACTCAACGCCAGAAGTCTAAACCTCAAAATGCACGCACTCGAGGCACTCCTCAGGATCGAGAACATAGACATCTGTGCAGTAACAAAAACCTGGTTTAAGGCTCCTG